>NC_061117.1:204943790-204976656 GCF_002878395.1 Capsicum annuum
AGTTTATATGAACGATTGTGATATCTCGAAGATGTGCAAATTGAGTATTAGACATGTATTGAAGAACTAGGAGATTCTTCAGGAATTGATTATGTCGATTGTTCTCATGATAAGTTGGTTGGACCAACTAATTTTGGAATTGGATCCCTTAAAATCTGAAAAGTATAAAAGGTGAATATGGACCCGTTCACCAGTCATGTGATCTATTAAGATGCATCGATATAAGATGATCACTTGTACATTTATTGTCAACCTGCAGTTTGACATTCATAAAGTTACTTGCTTAGTAAAATTGAGTTAAGAACATAATTTTCAGATTGTGGAATCAAGACCATTCATCTTGATGATGATGGTTTGACATTGAATGCCTTCGATAAATAGATAAATCATTACTAAGGAGAATAAAACTTCATGTGTTGATATGAAATATGATATGTTGCATACAATAGCACTTGCATGCATTAGATCAATAAATTATGATTATTTCTTTCCTCTCAATTGATTCAAGATCACGAATCAATTATTCCATCTAATAGTTGATGTGCAATATACAATTAATGAATATACCATGATGCACAAAGATAGGTTCCTCAAACAAGATGGAGGATGTATGTTAGTTTTTCGAACATAAGGGGAGATTATAAATAACTAAGAAATATGTTAGAAATTATTATCAGATCCTTATTCAAAAGATAGTTAAAGACAAATGCCGAAAGCATCTCATATTTAAGCTGCAAGTGCTCCTATTTTGTGTCCCTGAAGTGCAAAGTCTATGCATGCGTGAAGCGTGGTAGATCAATCAATTTCATATGAAATAATCCTTGAAAAGGATAACGAGCAAATAATCATAATAAGAAGGCAATGTGCTCTTGAAGAACCTACGACATAACACTTCATGAAACCTTATGAGAGGTTCAGGTACTTGAAAATAAAGAAGTGATGAGATCTCAAAGTATTATATCACTTTGTGAACCGATACAAAATGAGAAATCATCGACGATATCTTTGATACAATATTGGCGCAATATTGTAAAAGATTACGAGGATATGAATTCTATGTTAATTTAAGTATGCTGACATAGAAATATTTATCAAGTGACATGAAAGGATGCATCTTGGTAAGCATACAACTTATTTGATTTGCAGTCCAGACACTTGAAGATGTCACACATAAAATGTTGAATATTATCACTTGACAAAATTTATATGAAAACTTCTTTAAGGATTCAAAATATAAAAGTTTCTAAGAAACTTATTGATAATCCTTATATTGTATAAGCTTATAACTTTAAAATTATTAAAACTCTTGGAGAGTTTTCAAAGCAATAGATTATTTGTTAAAATTAGAAACATACCGAATTAGATTGGTTATGAAGTACCATATCTTAGTGCAAGTGGTGCACTCATGTATCTTGCAAATACTAAAAGGCTCGATATAGTCTTTCGATCAATTTGTTAGCAAGGTATAGTTTTGCTCCTACTAGGAGACATCGGAATGAGATCAAACACATGATCTTATTTTATTCTAAAGATTGCAGTCCTGACCTTGTTGATTATGCTGATGTTGGGTATTTATTTAACCCGCATAAATCTTGATCTCAAATATGTAATGTGTTCACATGTGGGGACACTATTATATCTTGGAGATATACAAAGCAGTCTATCTAGCCACTTCATTAAACCATGATGAGATAATAGCCATTCATTAAGATAGCCAAGAATGTGTATGGTTGAGGTCCAGATACATCTCATTCGAGAAAAATATCTTGTGAAATGTGACAATATACCCATAATTTTACATAGAGATAATGCAGCGTGCATAGCACATCTTAATGAAGGATTCATAAAAGGATATACTGAGGCAGCCGAAATGTGTATTGTTAGAGATGTGTACTTTTTTTCCTTCTATAGATTTTCTTCCACTGAGTTTTTTCTATTAAGTTTTAACGAGGCACATTATCTATCGATTAGACATTCAAGGGGAAGTGTGATGAATGTATTTATATTATAGTGAATGTCTATCAAGAATATATAGATAAGATCTATCAAGATCTATTTAATATCTATTAGGCTATGAAGTATCTATTTTAGAGAGAATTAGGAGTATTTTTCTCTATAAATAAAGGAGTTTTGTTTATTGTATAATCAATCTGATGATCTCTCATCATCAAGATAAATAAAAAAGTTTCTCCTCTTATTTTATATTCCATAACAAAGATGATTTTTTTTGGAAAAGTATAGATTTATTTAGAATGTCCTAATATAGATGTTTAGATAATTATATTGAAGAAATAATCTAGATATTTTAGAACATTATCGTGGGTAAAGATTGCTAGATTATTCTTGTAGATGTATCTAGAAGAATATCTAGAACCATCCAAAGATTAGTATAAATAGGGATAGGTCTTGTACATTTGTAACCATCCAAAAAAACAAACTCCAATACAAAGTATATCCAAGTAGTCTTCATCCAAATCCAAGTTCTTCTTTCAATATCTTCCTCCACCTTTCTAGCTTCCTATTCTTAGTTGAATCTTCCAATCTTAGTTAACGATCTTGGGCTAGCAGAATGTCTCTCCAACTACTCCTTTCTTCTGCTATTCTCTACATGGTATCAGAGTCATAGCCACATGTTGGCTTTTGAATTTTATTTCAAGATGGGGTTAGTGATAGATTTAACTTGTATATCTCTATAGATTTTAGCTTTCGTGGTAATGGATTGGGCATGGAGTAGTTAAATCAGTCCAATTATAAGGTATGGAAGACATGTATGGAATCATACCTTGTGGGTGAGCACTTGTGTGATATTGTTAACAGAAGTAACACAAGTCCTCCCATCGACAAACCGAAAAATGATGGTTCATATAAGAAGTGGAAGTACACTAATGCGAAGGCGGAGTTCATCTTGAAGAGATCCATCTCCTTCAGTTTATTTGATCATATTATAAGGTGTAAATCAGCCCACAAAATATGGAGGACTCTCGATCATTTATTCAACAAGAAGAATGAAGCTCGACTGGATATATTAGAGGACGAATTGGCTAACGCCAACCAAGGTAATCTTTATATTGCCGAGTATTTCTTAAGAATTAAGAATTTATGTTCTGAGGTCTCTTTATTAAATCCGTATGAGGCTATCTCTGAAGCACGAATAAGAAAAAATATTATTCATAGTTTGAAGCCAGAATATATTCCCTTTGTAACATCGATTCAAGGATGGGCTCAACAACCATCCTTGGAGGATTTTGAAAATTTATTATCATCACAAGATTTACTAGCCAAACAAATGGATGGGGTATCAATCAAAGAAGGAGAAAGAAATACTCTTGTAGCTGGCAAGGGGAACTTTAAAGGAAGAACAATATGAGATATACCGCACTCTCAATCCACAGGTGGTTCAAGCTCACTGAGAAAGGAGAAAGAGTATACAAATAACTATAAGACTCTCAAATGCTATCGGTGCGGCAAAATAAGACACATAAAAAGATATTGTCAAGCCAAGGAGAGTAATATGAGTCAAACTAAGAAAGCTGTTGAAGAAGAAGAAGACTGGGGAAAGTGCTTAATGGCTGAGATTCGAGCAATTGACGCCATGACTTCTAGCAATTTTGAAAGAGACTGGATCGTGGATTCAAGATGTGGGAATCATGTCACGGGAGATAAATCTAAATTCTCTAACTTTCGAGAATAGAATGGTCGTGATGTCATCGTTGTTTTGCGGAGAAATTTTGACTTTTGAAAGAGAGTCGCCACTTAATTTTGAAAAGGAATTAAGAAAACCTTTCGAGAGTTACTTCAAACAATCCAAAATAGAAAACTCGTTTAAGTTAAGAGATTTTGAGTAAGCAGTTCTTATTAACATTTTAGGAAGGTGTTAGGCACCTAAAACGTCCGCTAACTTGCGGTTATCCAGACTGTTTAAAATCGTCTTTGACTAACTTTGGAAAATCGATTTATTGGAGGAAAGATTGGTTAGGGAAAAGTTTTTTCAAAATCAATTTTTAGCGACTTAGTTAAGGATTTAACTAGGTTTGCAAGAAGCACGTAAAAACAAGTAAGAAAAAGGAAAAGGGAAAAGGTTAGGCTTTTAAGCCCAAACCGTCAACCTGTCCTAGTTTAGATGTTGGGCTTTCAGCCCGTCTTCCACCTGTCCTAATTCTATATTTTCGAGCTTTTTAGCTCGAACCTTGCTCCACCTGTATTAAATACAATTTTGGCTTCGTGGCCCGAATAAATGAATTGATAAATAAATGAAATAATTAAAGACAACCCTAAATAAAATAAATGAGACTTTTGTCTCTTAGCCGCTTCTAACGTATGACTTTCACCCCATTCTCTTCTTTCGATTCCTTGCATTTGGTATGTCACATGATCGACTTTGAAAATTTCCCTTAAAGTTTGACTCGAAGAGAGGGCCTCACTCGCCTCTTAGAGATGTTCAGGAAGGTAAGTCCATTCGGACTCCGAATGGGATTTTCATGCAAAGCAAAAATAAAGAAAGACATTAATATGTGACCGATTGAGAAAGAAAAAAAAAAAGGAAATATAGCAGGTAAATGTGAAACAACTCAAATGTCACCATAAAAAGAAACTGGGGAGGTAGGTGATTGGCACACAGAACAGTCGTAATATATATATATATATATATATGTGTGTGTATGTATATATATATATATGTATATATATATAAGGGCATGTTAAGTAAGATCCCTTTTTATTCCTACTTAGGATCAAAAAGGGCATGTTAAGTAAGATCCTGCTGTTAATGGAATATAATGGACCAAGTTAAGCCAGTGGTAGACCATTAAACGTAGACTAGGTATTAGCATGATATCAATGACAATTCATGAGAAAAACAAAGATGAAAATAAAAGATGAGAACAAATAAGATTCAACTTAACATTTATCATCCCAAATCAAACTTAACTCAAGTACACTGTCATTTAAGGTTGACACTCACAGAGATAGACCAAACAAGATATAAAAGGCTTAACAACTCAAGATTATAATTTAACAAACTATGCTATGGTTACTAGCCTTCAACACAATTTGAGATTTAGCTAAGTTAATCCTCTTAATATCTAATTTCTAGTGCACCAAAAAAAACATGATAATATCGTACTATCGACTAGTCCTAGAGATAAACATGAAGCTAGTAAAGTTGGATGAGAAGAAGCTATTTTTCCTTCCAATCTTCTAATCTTTTAATCAGACCAAACAAAATTTTGGCACTTATAATATGTCAATCGCACCCGACCACGAGACAAACAATATCTCATTGGGAAAATGCTTAAATGACAAGATTGGGTTAATTCTTTTCAAACAATCATATTCTAACGCCCAACAGTCACAAAACACAACCTCATTTACCCTTTTTACTTGATCCCATATCGAGGATAGATTCAAAAGAAAATGGAAGTACAAATTTAAAGTCTTGATATACACAAACGAAACACAACCCAGAGATGTATGCCTGTTATCTCGTTCAACTTTCAAGATCAAGAGTTAGGAGGTATCCTTTTAGAAGGTTAACTCAACCATCATCAAAGTATTAAATCAAAGGTAAGGCTACTGAAACATTCAACTTCTAACATACTGAGATCAATATGGAAATATTCTTCTAGAAGGAGAACGAATCAGGCCATAATAACAAGTTGGACACCAACAAAGTAAATTGGGGGACATTGTGCTTGGGACAATGAATCAAAAGAGAAGAATTTCGGAATACATATTCAGATTTATACTAAGGAAAATAGACAAACACAACCACTTAACCATATGAACTTGAAATAATTAGCTACTTTCAACCACCCCCACCCCCCTCCAAAAAAAAATAATAAAGTCAGCAAGGAGAGCAGAAATGAAACAACCATCCGTCAAACCAGAAGCTACAATGTTTTCAATGAAAGCAAAGCTGTAAAAATATTGGCTCGTCACTCGACATAACGTCAATCACTTTAAACAGATTCCTACGATCAATGAGGCATCTACAACAAATAAACCAAAAGCTATCACGATCACGACTAGGCAGTTAACTGATTGTATGGAGAAAAAGGGTAAATGAGAATACAATAAAATTAAAAGGGACAAAAGGATGTTTACCTCCTTCGGGGTAGCAAAATGGGACGACGAGCTATCAGCAAAACTGTTGTTATCAGAATCTCGCGATGTCGACCACTAAATTTTCAACCCAAAAATTTCTCCTAACTTTTCTCTGAAAATTTTCGAACCCTAAATTTCAAACCCCCTGAATTTCTCTCCTAGTTTTTTTCAATGGAAATTTATCAAGCCCTTCAGAATTTCTAACCTCAAACTTGGAATAAAAAATCCTCAAAGCATTTACCTCTTGCACAGACCAGGAAACTTTGAGCCCTTTTCAAACCAAGAATGTTTTCTCTCTCCCAAAATCTTTTTTCCCCCGAGAAAAAAGCCCACCTTCTAATGACCCAAAATGGGTTCTTATATAGAAGACCAATTAGGGGTAAACTATGGATTTGAGAAAGGAATTTGAATTTTGAACTCAAGATAACGTTTTCACCAATAACTCATACGGATTTTGAAACTTTTCTCGGATAAATTCAAATTATGGACCAATCAGAATTGGGGAGAAAATAATATTACCTCAAACCAATGGAAATCAGCCGCATACGTACGAAATCGTACCAATAATCCCTAAATTCACGGAGCTAGCTGTTGGGGGACGCCACCTAGCTTGTTTTCTAGAAGGCCCGCATCCCTCTTCGTACTAGAGCATGTGATGACAAAAAGGAGAAGAAAACGGGTTAGAGCTGGTCGAGTTATCAATGTTGCATTTGGTTATACGCTATTATTGTGCATTGGATGGTGTTGATGGCTGTGGATAAGAAGATAAGGGTGGATTAGACCCGAGTCGCGGCTTTTATTGGACTGGTCTAGGGAAAAGAAAGGTGGCTAAGAGTTTTAATTGAGGGCCATTGAAATTGAATGAATAAATGGGCCTAGGTCGGTAATTGGAATGGGGCTGATATTGTTTTGTTTTGGGCCAGTGATTAAAAATAAAGAATAGGCTGAAATTGGGGTTATTTAACAAATAACCCCAATTGAATTAAGAATCAACTAAATCCATTTAAATTTTAGCCAAATTGAAAATCAATTAGCCAATTTCACTGCAATCGAGGCCGATTTGATTTTGATTATAGCCAAATTTAATAGATTGACCCAAATTAACTAAAATTCGATACAAATAAATACCTCACTCAAACCCGAGCTTCTTGATCTAATAAATTCAACCATGTATTTTCAGAATAAACTAAATTTAAGAATAAACCATATTTAGAAGAATATTTTAATCCTTTTAAAATTATTTCAAGACAAACCTTGATTAAAATTCGATATTTTACATATATAAAAATATTTTACATATATAAAAAGAAAGGAATCTAAGTAACAAAAATATATAATTTTGTATAATCAAATACGATAGTATATAATCACTACTTAAAATGACGAAATTACCCCGGTAAATATTTTGAAAAGTTTCTTTATTCGGTAAAGTAAATGTTGTAATTTTATTAAAAATCGAAGAAACTCAAAATTAAATTTAGTCGTCGAGGGCAAAACTTAGGTGTCAACAACTGCCCCCTCCCTTTAGGTAGGGTGGATGCAAGTAACCTTGGGCAAAGGGAGGTTGACGTTCCTAATTTTTGTCCGACCACAAATTTGGATCCGAAATAGGTTGGCTTTTACACGGGTTTCATGGGGTTATGGATGAACCTCGGTATCAGGTTTCCTACATATCTCAGGTTGCATGAGAATTCAGGCTACTTATAGTTCTTAAAGCTTGATTTAAAGCACGATTTTTTAGAAAATTCACCAACTATCACGGTTTTAGAGTTTCTGATAGAATCGAGAAACTGGGGAATAAAGAGATTAGGGGGGATGTTAGAATGCAGTCGAGTTTTCTACATAGATCTCAGCCTACATATCCCCAATATTTCAGTGAATCAGACTACTTGTAGTTCTACTCAATCGGTAGAAAAGATAGTCTTTTATTTCAGACTATCTTTGGCTCGGAATGAGTGACAAGCTGATCGAATTGAGGAAAAGAGGCTTGTAAACTCTTAATCATGAGTGTAGGATCCTTCACACCCATAAATAAGAACTTACCCAGAGATAGTTTCCAAAACTCTAAGTATGTTGTCACCCTAATTTGAAAGAAAGAGAAAGCTCCCCTCGGTATGAGTTAAAAAAATATCCTAGAGGTAAAGCTGAGACCAGAATATCCAAAATACCCATAGGCCTTCTAATAGAGGCATGGTTAGGTGGTGGTGGTGATCATCATTTATCTCGTGTTCAAAGAGTTTGGCATCCCTCTTTAGAGTATGTCCCGTTTTGCTGCTAAGAAAGAGTTCCACATTGTGCTGCGTCCATTTTGGAGTCGTCCTCACCTGTGGGTTTGATTTGAGATTTTTATCCTCTCGGATTCTCTGACAATATCTCAAACAAAATTGTTAGTGCTAACATAATTCACGAAAGAGGTAGGTAATCTTTTACCATATCTCCACATGAGTTGCAGCCAGAAAAGCAGAGTTATCTCTTTATGTACCTATTAGGAATGAAATAACTGGCAACAAAAAACACAATAACCCTCTTGGTTGTTGTATTATTACGACATTTATTGATTGAATATATCTTCTAAGTGGGGTAGCCCTTTCGGACACCTACGATACTTCATGCAGAACGGTCCCTACAACCGTGTAATCTTATACTGGTGTGGCAACCCTTTTGGTTACCTATATCACTTGTTGTGTCTATAATGATAACCTCTTCGATTATAGCCGATGATCGATTTATAAATTTACCTTGAATTGTCAATCTTTGGATAATATTGCGCATTATTTGACGTTGGATACGAGGCGACTTACAAATATCCTTTGAATTTCTAGATTTTAGGTAATCCTGCACATTATCCGACTTTGGATAAGATATAGCTTACAGACATCCCTCCAATCGCTAGCTTTCAGGTGTTCCTGCACATCATCCGACCTTGGATACAATATGACTTATAGATAATTTCTCAAATTGTTAGTCTTTGGGTAATCCTGCACATAATCGATCTTGGATATGACACGGATTATAGAGAACCCTTGGACGTATCAATTTGATAATCTTGCATATTCTTCGGTAAGTATTTTGTTGCGACTTATGGATAACCTTTGAACTATCAATTTTTTTGGCGATCTTGCACACTATCCGGTTAGGATGTATGTGGCTTATGGATGACCTACAGGCTATCAACTCATAGGTGATCTTTCACACTATCCTATTTCAAATAATATGACTTATAAATTACCCTCAAATTGTCAATTTTTAGGAAATCTTATATATCATTCATCCTTAGAGAACAATTTAAAGGCGTCCCTTCAAATCATGTGCTCTCGATGTATTTAGATGCTGATTCATAAAATGATGAGATATCCTCAATGCTAGTATTTATGTCTTGCTTGTCAACAGTGATAAAATGATAATGATATCCTCGACGCTAGTGTTGTGTCTTGCGTGTTAAAAGATATATTGAATGCTGATGATATCCTCGACGCCAGCTTTGTGTCTAGCGCGTCAACAGATATTGAATAATGATGATATCCTTGATGCCAGCATTGTGTCTTGCGTGTCAACAGATATATTGCTGATGATATGCTTAACGCTAGCATTGTGTCTCATGTGTCAACATATATATGTATATTGATGATATCCTCGACGCCAGCGTTGTGTCTCACGTGTCAACAGATATATGAATAGCCTTCTTGGGTGGTGGTATGAGATGACCCTCTTGGCAATGATATGTAATGGCCCTTGCAGCAATGATATGTGATGGCCTTTGTGACAATGATGTGCAATGGCCCTTGCGACAATGATATGTAATGAACCTTGCGGCAATGATATGCAATGGCCCTTGCGGTAATGATATGCAATGACCCTCTTGGCAAATTTTAAAGTGATTTTACCTGACTTCATTTGTCAGTGCCTTGCTTTCTACATGTACCTGTACTCAAGGTAGACGATTAGTAGACACAAAGTCGCTTTTACTAGCGACTATTTTTAGGAAACTTCTAAATACAATATTTGTGAAGAAGACAAGGCATTTTTGTTTGTCGCCCAAGATCTCAAGAAATGAGATGGACAAATCAGAAGGTCCTCAATAAATGGGTATTAAACCTATTTTTAGGGCTACCCTAAAATACCATTCTTGGGTATTAATGCTCTGTTGTGGCTCCCAATTTGCTCGGGGATTTTTGAAAGAGACCCCTCACTTTCGTGTATTGATCCCTGCATCCATAGAAAGATGATCAGTTTGAATGAAATTACTCCGTGTTGACCTTCTTCGATCCTTGATTTGCTGCTTGCCATTTCTTGGGCATTCCGCCATGTTGGGACTTCCATCCTAACACCCCATCCCAAGTGATGTCTAGGCAAGTACTAAATAAGTGAGTTGTAAGATTTTTTGAAAATAGTCTTAATTTTTAGAAAATAATTTCGAAAGCTTCTGTAAAACTTTAGAAAATCTTTGCCAGTCATGTCATGTACTAGATGAAAGAATGTCTTCCTCGTGGTTTTGACTATATCTGACGGATGATTTCTAAAGCTCATGATCATTGTTGGAGGTTTTCTTCAAGTAGTTCTATCATAGTAAGAAATTGAGCTTGCCTAGACTTTGTCGCAGTTGACTACTTTAAAAGCTTAACCTTAATCTCTTGTGCTGGGGGAATTTGAAATATATTCCAGCATCTGGTGGAAATTTTGAGGTCTTACCTCAAAATTTCTGCCCCAGTATAGAGTTGTTTGAGATGATACTAACTCGAGTGGATCTGAAGTCCTTGCTGATTTCGTTCTCTTTGTTGGATGTCGATCTTCTCTTGTGAATTTTTGAGATTCCTTCTCAAAAATTCTGCCCCAGTTTCTATTTCCTGGGGTTATATGACCGAGTCGTTGGGGTACCTATGTATCCCGTTGAAGAAGGAATCAGGTCAAACGTGGTTCAGAACCATGCTAGGGATATACAAAAGAAATTAATAGGTTGACCGAAGCCGACATGGGCTGCCTATGTATCCCTTTTATTAGGAATTCAGGTCATCACATAGTTCATATATAAAGGAAAAGGATAGATTATCCTAAGGGATTGACCGGAGCCGACATAGGCCACCTACATATCCCTTTCTTGGAAATTCAGGTCAAACATAGTTCGTACATAAAGGAAAAGGATTCTAGGCAGTTATATACTAGAAAACAACATTACTACGAACGCGATTACAAGTAAATTAAATTAAGAACCATGAAAACTAAAACGTCCTTTAAACATAATATCTTTTTACCGCATCAAAATTGATTGGTTTGGTCCACTCTGTGCCATCCATCTCAGACAAAATCAGAGCTCCTCCAGATAGTACCTTGCGAACTATGTATGGCCCCTGTAAGTTTGGAGTGAACTTGCCCTTGTACTCCTCTTAGTGAGAGAATATTCATTTGAGAACCAGTTGCCCCACTTCAAATATTCGAGCTCTCACCTTCTTGTTAAAGGCATGAACCATCCTGTGTTGATACAGCTGACCATGGTGTACAATGACCATTCTCTTTCTATCAATCAATATGAGTTGTTCATAGCTAGCATGAACCCATTCTTTGTTACTTAGTCCAGCTTCTTGGATAATCCTTAAGGAAGGTATTTCAACTTCAGCAGGTATCACCGTTTCATTTCCATAAACCATAGATATGGAGGTTCCCTGGTGGAGGTTCGAACCATCGTGCGATACCCTAACAAGGCATAAGGTAACATCTCATGCCATGATTAATCATTTTTGACCATCTTTCTCAAGATCTTCTTAATGTTCTTGTTGGCAGCTTCCACGACTCCATTCATTTATGGACTATATGCAGTTGAGTTGCGATGCACAATTTTGAACTGATCACAAATTTCATTCATCAAGTGACTGTTCAAGTTGGCCCCATTATCCGTAATGATTGATTCTGGCACTCCGAATTGGCAAATCAGGTTATTCCTGACGAAATCTGCAACCACTTTCTGAGTGACAGCTCTGTATGAAGCGGCTTCAACCCACTTGGTAAAGTAATCGATGGCAACCAAAATAAACGTATGCCTATTCGATGCTGATGGCTCTATTGGTCCAATAACATCTATGCCCCAAGATACGAAAGGCTAAGGCGAATTCATTGCATGAAGCTCATGTGGATGCATTTGAATCAAATCTCCGTGTATCTGATATTTTGGACATTTCTGCACATACTTTCCACAATCTTTTTCCATAGTCATCCAAAAGTAATCGATTTTCAGGATCTTTCTGGCAAGGGAAAACCCATTTATGTGGGGTCCATAAACTCCAGCGTACCTCTTTTATCAATTTATTGGCTTCCGCAGTATCGACGCATCTTAGGAATCCTAAATCAGGAGTCCTCCTAAAAAGAAATTCCTCAGTTGGAAAGTATTTCTTTTGCCAAACGCCAGATAGTCTTATTTTGGTTGTTACTGGCCTCTTCAGGATGTATTCCAAATTCCAAATACCTGTTAATGTCATAGTACCAAGGCTTTCCATCAGGCACCTCTTCCACGTGCGCACAATGCGTGGGTTGCTCCTTCAAGATTTCCAAAGGATCAATGTAACTCTGATATGGGTGCTGAATCATGGAAGACATAGTGGCCAAAGAGTCCACAAATTAGTTTTGTATCCGAGGGATATGTCTGAAATCAACTTCTTTGAATCTTTCGCATAATTCTTGCACCAGCTCCACATAAGGAGTAATCTTGGGGGTTTTTACCTCCCATTCTCCCAGTACCTGGTGAATCAGCAAATCTGAATCTCCGATGACTAACAATTCAATAACACCCATATCAAGTGCCAATTTGAGACCTAGGATGCAAGCCTCATATTCATCCATATTATTGGTGCATGGTAAACGCAACTTAGCAGTTACCGGATAATGCTGGCCCGTTTCTGACACCAAAACTACTCCGATTCCTAAACCTTTAAAGTTGACCGCCCCATAAAAAAATAGCCTTCATTTAGGGTAAATTTCTGTAATGTCTTCTCCTACGAATAAAATTTCCTCATCTGGGAAGTAAGTTCGAAGTGGATCATATTCCTTATCAATTGGATTCTTTGCAAAATGATCTGCTAAGGCTTTCCCCTTGATTGCCTTTTGGGTTACATATATAATGTCAAACTCGCTCAACAATATTTTCCACTTGGCTAGCTTCCCTGTAGGCATGGACTTCTGAAATATATACTTCAATGGATCCATTCTCGAGATATGGTATGTTGTGTAGGACGACAGATAATGCCTCAACTTTTGTGCTGCCCAAGTCAAAGCAAACATGTTTTTTCTACAAGAGTGTAACGGGTTTCATATGGCGTGAACTTTTTACTCAAGTAGTAAATGACCTTCTCTTTTCTACTGGTCTCATCATGTTGCCCGAGGACACACCCGAAAGCATTTTCTGAGACTGACAGGTAAAGCAACAATGGAATTCTTTCTCTTGGCAGCACTAAAATCGGCGGTGCAGACAAATATTCTTTGATGTGGTTAAAATCTCTCTGACATTCTTCTGTCCACTCGTTCAATGCATTTTTTTAACATCTTGAGAATTGTATCGCATATGACTGTTGACTGAGCGATGAACCTGCTAATGTAATTCAAATGACCCATGAAACTCATAACTTCCTTCTTGGTCTTCGGCGGTGGAAAGTCCTGAATTGTCTTGATTTTGGAAGGGTCTAGCTCAATGCATCTTCTGCTGACTATGAATTCCAGCAATTTCCCTGATGGCACACCAAAAACACACTTAGCAGGATTTAACTTTAAACTGTACTTTCTTAATCTGTTGAAGAATTTTTCTAGATAGGTCAGATGATCCGAACCCTCGCGGGATTTGATGATTACATCACCCATGTACACCTCAATCTCTTTATGGATCATATCATGAAAAATTGTTGTCATAGCCCTCATATATGTTGCACCCACGTTCTTGAGACCAAACGGCATTACCCTGTAATGATAGACACCCTAAGGCGTAAGAAAGACCATCTTTTTTGCATTTTTCTCATCCATCAATATCTGATGATAGCTATCAAAACAATCAACGAAAGACTGCATTTCATGCTTTGCACAATTATCAATGAGGAGGTGAATGTTGGGCAATGGAAAATTATCTTTAGGACTGGCTTTATTCAAGTTTCTATAGTCAACACAAATTTGAATCTTGCCATCCTTCTTTGACACTGGGACAATATTGTCTAGCCATGTCGGATATTTTGTGACCTCCACGACCTTAGACTGGATTTGTTTCGTCACTTCTTCCTTGATCTTTAGACTTAAGTCTGGTTTGAACTTTTGCATTTTTTACTTGAATGGATCAAACTCAGGATTTATTGGCAATTTATGTGACACAATGCTAGTGCTCAAAGCTGGCATATCATCATAGGACCAAGCAAACACGTCAATGTATTCTCGTAAAAGGTGGATGAGCTCTCTTCTTTGTGCCGCCTCCAGGTGGACACTGGCACTTGTCTCCTTATTTCATCGTGATATCCCAGGTTGATTGTTTCAGTTTCCTCCAGGTTGGGTTTTTTCTAATTCTCAAACTCCTCCATATCTTCAACTAATTGTTCCTCATCACCGTCCTTCCAATCATCATCGTTCCCTTCATTTTGTTTGTTTAAACTTTGACATGACATGACATTGGCAGAGTTTAAGTTGCTGTTACTGTAAGGGACAAACAAACCAAGCTAGATGATAACAAGATAATAACAAAATATATGACTAGGAGTGTTTTAGAAATAATAGAATTTTCTAAATAAATAAAGGCCTTTTCATTGAAATTTGAGAGATAATTACAAAACCATGGCTCATGACTTGCGCAAATACAAGTCCATGCCTTTTTAAAAGCAGTAAAATATGAAAAAAAAGGTTTGAGATATAAAAGGTGGATCGTGGGGCCTCCTCCGGATCATCACTGATTTTAAAAAATATTAGTAATTTCCCTTTCATCTACCACGACGGGCGACGGGTTATAAGTGGAGTGGAGGTCCAGTTTTGCAAGGCCTCCCCTGGGGACTTTAGGAAATCTTCTGGTACAACATTGCATCCCTCGAACAAATCTCCTATCCCATCCCCAAGACCATCATCATCTGACACCTCTCGTACAGGAAATGACTAGAACAGAAGTGGCAAGGGCCTAAACAAACTCTTATCTGACTCATCCTCAACCCTATCCTTCTTGGTGGGCTGATATCCTAACCCATACTTAGTGCCATTCTCTGGGATCACAATAGGCTCGATAATTCCTTGTATATCCTTACCCAAGCCTCGACCAGGTTCGAACCTATTTCTTAACATCACCGTCGCAATCATTTTGTAGATAGAAGGCATTGGCATTTTGGACATTGAATCCCTATCCACAACATTTGCAATTTCCGCTGTATATAAACTGCTACCTTTTGGAACATCTTCAATCACCGGAACATTACTATTGGGACGATCCGTTCGACTTCCATTTCCTTGGATGACTACTTCATGATCCTCCCAAATGAACTTTAATAATTGATGAAGGGGTGAAGAAACTACCTTTGCACCATGTATCCAAGGTCTTCCCAAGAGCAAGTTATAGCTAGGATGGATATCCATAACATGAAACTTAGTTTTAAACTTAGCAGGTCCCATTTGGATGTACAAATCAATTTCTCCTATGGTATCTCTCTGCCCTCCATCGAATGCTCTCACATTTACATGGCTTTGATGAATTTTACCTAGATCATAACCCATTTGAACCAACGTAAAAAGGGGGAAAATATTCACACCAGATCCATCATCTATTAATACCTGATTAATCGCATAATCTCAGCAAATGACAGTGACATACAGGGCTTTGTTGTGCATCGCTCTTTTAAATGACAACTCTTCATCACTAAATAATATGCGATGATTCCCCAAAATGTTTCCTATCATCGCAGCCAGGTTCTCAACACTTGTTCCTGCAAGAACATACCTTTCATCTAAGACCTTCGATAAAGCTTATCGATGGTATTGCGAAATCATTAATAGTGCCAAAACAGAGATTTGGGCTGGTGTCTTCTCTAAATGTTTCATAATTGAGTAATCTTTTGGTTGTATACACCTCCAAAATTCCTTAACCTCTCCTTCAGCGATTGGCCTTTTCTCTGAATCCTTTTTGTTCATCAATTCCTCAGGGATATAGCATCGTCTCGACCACATCATCCCTTGGGCAGCAGCGGTCTGTACAATGAATTTCTTCCTTGATGGGGGAGGGTGCACCTGACTTGGAGCCGTCATCACTATAAATGGGGATTTCTCATTGACACTTAAGACAGCCACAACCCTCTCTATCTTTCCTACTTCTTCTGTCTTTTTGTGTTTTTCAGAGTTCACCTTGGTTATGGTCTTGCCAGATACCCATTCGCCTTCTATTTCAATTATGTTAACTGTAGGTCCCCCATGGTTGGGCAATGGATTACTGTTAATATTTGGTGTAGGCGACTGGAGTGTGATAACCTTTTGATTGATTAAATCTTGGATCCTATATTTCAGGTAGATACAATCCTCAGTCCTGTGCCCCACTGCTCCTGAATGATAGGCACAATGTTGACTTGCATTAAAAAATTGAGAGTTGGGATTGACAGACCTAGGCTGTATTGGTTTCAAATGACCAGCATTCTTTAATCTTTCAAATAATTGGGTGTGACTTTCAGCTAGTGGGGTGAAGTTTTGGGGAGGGGTCTTTTTATGGTTTGGACGTAGGGGGTTATAATGGCTTTGATTTGTAGAAATAGGTGCTTGGTGATAATTTGGAGGTGCTTGGGAATTTGTTCGGCTATTTGGAGTAGTGGATTGGAAATAAGACTGATAATTTGGATGTGAAACTGGGTATTGGGGAAAGATATTTGGCTGCGGAGCTTGGTATTAGGATTGGAGGTTTGTGAGTAAAGCCTGGTATTGGGGGGAGATATTTGGCTGTGGAGCTTGGTATTGGGGGTGGGCATAGAATACATGTTGAAGGCTTGGTGACGGTGGAGAAGAAAAAACATTCCTAGAGTTGATCTTTTTTTTTTTTCAACAGGATTAGCAGAAATCGCGCCTACATCTTCCTTTTTCTTCTTCAAAAAATGGCAGCCCCAGACGATGCCAGGATCTTGGCAATTTTTCTTGTCCGAATACCTTCTTCCAATGATTCTCCTATTTTTACCAAATCCGTAAAAGTTGCCCTGACAGCTGACACCATCCTGGTATAATATTCTCCTTCTTGCATGCAAGAGAATATGGATACCATTTCTTCCTCAGACATGGGGGGTTGCACTTTAGTAACTTCTTTCCTCCATAAAAAAGCATAGTCTTGAAAACTCTCATCATTCCTCTGTTTGATTCGATTTAGTGAATATCGATCAGGGACTATTTCAATGTTGAATGTGAACCTGTCAAGGAAACCCTTGGCTAATGCTTTCCATCCAGTCCATCTTTTCGGCTCCTGAGACATGAACCATTCTAAGGCTTCACCGCTCAAACTTCGACTGAATAGGTGCATCAACAACACCTTATTTTTTTCTATCCCTACCAGTTGCTCATAGTACCTTCTCAGATGGTCCATTGGGTTTCCGGTACCGTCAAACATTTCAAACTTAGGAACTTTGTACCCATCTGATAGGTCTACTCCAGGGTGAACACATAAATCGTCATACCCTAAACCATCTTGGTCCCTGGCTCTATAAGACTCTTTGATCCTCATGATCTCTTCCTTTATAGCTAACAAATTCCTTTCATGCTTGGTCCTCCACTCTTTCTCCTTCTCCTTGTAATGGTCCATTTTGGGATTAGGAAGGGGTTCATAGATATTAGGGGATACGATGGCCTGAGGGGGATTTGGAAAGAAGGCTTAATTTTGTGAATGAAAGGAATTTGGTTGGTAAGTGGGGAGGATGTTTTGGAAATTGGGAAGGTTCTGCGGACTTTGCAAAAAGTTTGGTGGAATCTGAGAAGGATTTTGCAGATTTGGAAATGAATTTGGGGGATTCGAAGGTAGGTTTGACATATTTTATGGGTCTGAGAGTGAATCTTGCGGATTTGGGAATGCATTTTGTTGATTTGAAAATGTTTTTTAAAGTTTTGGGAATGGATTCAGAGATGGGTTCTGTGGGATCAGAGATGGGTTTTGCGGATGGTAGGCGTCTGGGTTATTTTCACGATTGGGATTTTGGACAAATGAGGGAGCGGAGACGGATGATACGTTGTTTGGCTGATCCCCAAGAGTAGGGGTGTTGAGGGGAGAAATTTGGAGTAGAGTCCCGTGTCCTCCCGGAGTGGGAGCATTGATGGTGATGGCCAAGTTAGTCAAATCCCGAGTGTGATTTATTTCTTCCTGAAGTATTTCTAACTTTATTGCAAGTTCCGCAATCATCTCATCATGATGGTCAGAGGATGGGATTTTGTCTGCTTTTGATCGGGTAAAGTACGGATGTTCTGCCAGCTTATATCAACACGAAGTAATTTCTATTATCTATAAAGTAAAACAACTCAAAGGTAGATGTGTTAGTTTCCGTATGTGATAAGTAATGTAAAGGATTTGATAGGAAATAACCACATAGAGTCGTTTGAGTCATAGCCAAATTCATCCATAGGACATACTGGACAAAGTTTCCTTTGATCCAAACAAATGCACACAAGCACATAAAACAGTTATATTACATAAAAACATTATAATATCCATATCCTAGCTAGGGGGACCCTTTTTGAGCCAAGAGTTCAGGCCTAACGATTTTTGAAGAAAATATAGTCTTCCTCGAAGTCAATCCATTAACCCCCAACATATATAGACACGAAAAAGAACATAAATGCCTAAAAAAGATAACGAAAGAGGGATACAATCTTTAAAAAAAAAAAGGAAATAACATGGAAGAAGATAAGTTCCCGCCCAGGGGAAATAGAAAAACTAGCTACCGGAGGCTCCTTCGTCTGCCTTTGCCTTCTTTTCCTTGTTTACCACCTGTGCTATTTGATACCTATTGATGATAAGATGACTTCCGCATAATTGTGCCTTGCTGTCGTAAGTCATTTTTCCTATACTATCGAGTTGAGAGGCCATGCTATCATCCAAATTGATTAAACACTGGCTAGCATCATTAACCTCTTGCCTAGCTCTTTTCAACGCTTCCCTCAACATACGTATTGTTAAAGCATCTTCTACATACATCTGTCGGTGCGTGATTTCACTTTTCTGAAACTCATCCTGAAGCCTGTGGAGTCGGATCTGATGCTTGGATTCTACATCCACAGCTAGAGTGGGGACGTTCGGCCCCAGAATTAATGCTCTGGTGAGGCTCTTTTTTAACTATTCTTTATAAGTATCGTTGACTTCAGGTTCATACCCTATACGGAAAGAGACTTCCGTCCACCTTCTCCTTCTCCACCCGTTTATCATGTAGTCTTTGAGAGGGGGCTCACTTTCATCATATTCGGTGAAGAATCTGAGCATAGAATAGATTTGAGGCGTCTCCTGCTTGATCTTGAATTGCCTAAGAACTCGGCCAGGATTGTAGGGACGGGTTCCCTTGAGACCCGAAACCACTAGAAAAGGCCATTCGCCTCCTCGAATAATTTATTTCCCTGAATGAAGATAGTTAATGGACCATTGGACATCATCATCTCTTAATTCTCCAAGAGTCTTAGACCAAAATTCATGAGATGCTTCCCTTTTGAATTTGTGTAAAAACAACCACATGTTATGCGATTCTAGAAGATTCCACCTTGTTTTGTGGTCAGGTTGTGTCGTTCTAGGATTTTTCACCAAATGTATCATTATCCACCATTGTAATATAAAGTTGTAGCCTTGAAAAAAACGATTCTCGACTTGACATCTTCCCCAAGCTCGATATATGTCGGCGACAATCATGGGAGCTAAGTTATGGAATAACTTTTTAGAATTGTAATCCCTTCCAAAGAAGAGTGCATGGGTCACTGAGACAACCCTCGGATGAATTGTGCCATTTTCCCCCTGTGGGAACACTATGGTTCCAAGTAGGCCTACCGCAAATGCAAAGGCTCTTGTCTCCTTCCATTTTGCTTCTGACTCAAATTTATGTTCAAATTTGTGAAAAGCATTGAATCTTTCGAACCAACGATACAGCTTACAAAAAGTGATATTTTCTCCATCACGTTCTCCTAGCCAGGTGTCGTCGTCAGTTAAAAATACCTCCTTGATATTTTGACGATCCCACACAACCGGGACTAAAATGTTCTTATCAGGTGTCCCTTCTCTTAAAACACATTTCCGCACTCTCTTAACAAATCAATACCTCTTCAATGGTGGGAGTCAATTCAACATCCCCGAAGTGAAATACCATAGTCTGATTATCCCAAAAGGTTGTTAGTACATGGATCATTTCGGGCCAAGCGTCCATCTCGATCAAAGAAGGAAGATGCCCAATGTGTGTTCTAACAATCTTTTTCTCTTCTGCGCTCATGTGGTCCCACCATAGTTTCAAGAAATCGTCAGTTTTAGTAACCATCTTGAACTTTTCGTGGGAATGTAGTTGAGCCATATCCTACATGAAAGCAGACAAAGATAAGCCTTCCCCTGACCCCAAAGGATAATGGATTGAATTTAGACAAGCATGTATTTTTTTCAACACATAAATATGATTCGTCTGTAATTGACTCGGGGTTAATAGACGCAGGGCGGGTTTTCTAATGAGCCCAATACCCTGCTCGGGTATTGGGTCTGTTTTGCAGAAATTTTGACTTTTGAAGAGAGTCACCACTTATTTTGAAAAGGAATTAAGAAACCTTTGGAGAGTTACTTTAAACGATTCAAAACAGAAAAATCATTTTAAGTTAGAGATTCTAGATAAGTGGTTCCAATTAACGTTTTAGGAAGGTGTTAGACACCTAAAATGTCCGCTAACTTGCGGTTATCCGGACTGTTTGAAAATCGTCTTTTGATTAACTTCAAAAAGATTAATTTGTTGAAATAGTGATTTGATTTTTTCAAAAAAAAAAAAAGACTTGTGTAAAATAGATTTAGGCAACTTAGTAGGGATTTTAACTAAGTCTAAAAAAACTAATAACCAAATAAACACATAAAAGGGGAAGGGAGGAGAAAGTAAAGGATTTAGGCCATTAGGCCTAAATCAACAAGACCTGTCCTAGTCTAATTGGGCTTCCAACCCATTTCACCAGTCTTAAACTATTTTTCGAGCCTTTGGCTCGAGTCTTGCTTCACCTGTATTAAATACAACTTTGGCTTCGAGGCCGAAATGAATGAATAAATAAATGACTAAATGAATAAATAAAAAGAAGACAATAATAAAAATTGAGACTTTTCAAGTCTTTTGGTGACCTCATCAATGGATTTTGACCCATTTTCCTTCTTTGTCTATCTTCTAGAACTCGCACGCCATGTAGTGGACCTTGGGTTTAAACTTCAAACTTGACTCAAAGGGGTGAGCCTCATTTACCCATTACGAAATGCAGGAGGAGAGGAGTCCATTTGGACTCGAGATATTTTTTGCATACAAAGAAAATATAAAGAGATTAATATATGTTCAAGGCATAAAAGTGACATATTTCAAAGTAAAAGAAACTATCAATAACCAATATTTGAATGACAAGAATAAGCACACTTGCACAAGAATGAGAGCCAACCAATAAAAAATGCAAAGCAAAAGTTTCACAATCATACTATGCATTAGTAAAAAATATCCAAATAATTTTATTTTGCCGAAGAAGTTCGAACTTTCTTATCATTTTGAAAAGACAACATGCGAACAAAGAAGAATAAACATCTTGGATGAAAAATAAAGCTAGCACTTCATATCTTATATGAGGGTTTTGAAATCCATTAAAGTAATTAGTAAGCAAATGACAAATTCTTGACTTAACTAATTATTATTTTTATTAAGGCACAACAAATAATAATAACTATTCTTCCAACATAAAATAAACAACTTTACATGCTAAAAAAATATATCTACCAACAATGAGTTTAAACAAGACATGAGTATTGTTTTTCAAGTAAAGATCTAAACTTTATCCAAAATAATCAAAGAATAAAGTAAAAAAAGAGAAACAATCAATATTATCTGTTCTTTTCAACATAAAGGAAGTAACTTTACATGCTAAAAACAAATATATCTATCAACAATAAGTTTAAACAAGACATGAGTATCGTTTTTCAAGTAAAGATCTAAACTTTATTCAAATAATCAAAGAATAAGGTGGAAAGGCAAAACATTCAACATTAACTATTCTTCTAAACATAAAGAAAATAACTTTACATACTAAAAACAAATGTATCCAACAACAATGAGTTTTAAAAAGAAATAAATACATCTTTTAAGCAAAGATTGAAACTTTATCTAAAATAATCAAAGAATAAAGTCAAAAAAGGCACATACAACTATTGCTAGCTCATTTTTATATCATGAACATGAAAATAATTAGAATATCGATACCACAACGTCCTAGGGCCTTCAAGGCCATCTATAACATACAATCCCAACAAATAAAATTATATCTACGAACTACGAAGAAGAAAAAACATGAAGAGAAAAACGATAATAAAAACTAAAAAAGAAAAAAAGAAGGTGTGTTTACATTTTGAGGGGCAGCAAAATGAGACTACGAGCTTCGTTGGAATCAACCACCACCGAAAAACATCGCCGGCAACTCAAAAATTTTGATTAGCCGATCAACTTTATGAAACAAAAATTTTTACTAAATAAAAATAACTATTTTTGCTCAAAAGGATTTTTTTTCCCCTTTCTAGCCCCTTTTTTTTTCTTCCTTCTCCCCTCCTCTCTCTACCAAAGTAGTGGTAGTATTTATAGGAGAGAATGTAGTATTTTTTTTTTCTTTTCCACCAATGTGGGAGAAAAGTACTTATAGGAAAAGATAGAGATTTATTTCTTGTCATCTACCAATGTGGGAGAAAAAAAATTTAGGGGGTTTTTGGATTGTAAAAATTAAAGATAAGGTGAGGTGGAAGATAATGTGGGGGGAAATAGTACAATATTTGAATTTTAAAATTGGAAAAGGACAAAGTTGGGGGGGAATAGTACAATTTGAATTTATTTTTTGGTGGGAATTGGGTAAAAGTTATGAGAGTTCTTGAGAATTTTGGGGTTATTTAAAATATAACCCCAATTGGAATTTAAAATTTACTCATATTTATTTATTTTGACCAAATTAAAAATTAATTGACGAATTGCATTGCAACTATGATCAATTTTCAATTATGGTCAAATCTATAGATTGGCTAAATTAAATTAAAATTCGATAAGAATTAATACCCTTTTTTTTTATCCCGAGCTTCTTGATTTAATAAAATGAATGCATATTTATCCAAATAAATTATTTTTGAGAATAAATTATATTTAAATTAAGATTTTAATCATTTGAATTTATTTTCAAGATAAGCCTTAATTAAATTCGATATTTTGTAAAATAAATATTTAAGTAACAAATTATATAATCTCGTATAATTAAACACGATAGTATATAATCGCTACTTAAAATGACAAAATCACGTACGAAAAATATTTTAAGTGTTTTTTTGAATGAAATAATTATTTTGGTTTATTAAAAACTAAAGAAACTCAGGATTAAATTTAATCGTGGAGGGCAAAAATTAGGTGTCAACAGGGTCGTCCTAGGCTCATGCTTAAAACAAGGTTTTGGTTTTGTTCTATCCTCGGTGTCTAGAGTGGGTTTGAACACTGATTCTCAAGCGGACAACTTGAGTTTGAAAATACGAACGACATCAGATGACTCACACGCTAATAATCCGTTCATATTTTCTACACATTTTGGAATTGAACAACAGGGGCCGGGACATCCACGAAACCCCAGAAAAGTTTAAATAATGCAGGGATATGCCATGAGATACGATAGTTAATATTTACAGAATCAAAACATATAAACATATAAACAGTTAATCAAAAGACGAAATCAAACATTTGGTTAGAACCTAGTTGAAGATCTCCAGCAGAGTCGCCATTTCTTTTCTGCGGAGAAATTTTGACTTTTGAAAGAGAGTCGCTACTTAATTTTGAAAAGGAATTAAGAAAACCTTTAGAGAGTTACTTCAAACGATCCAAAACAGAAAAATCATTTAAGTTAAGAGATTCTGAGTAAGCGGTTCTTATTAACGTTTTAGGAAGGTGTTAGGCACCTAAAACGTCCGCTAACTTGCGGTTATCCGGATTGTTTGAAAATCGTCTTTGACTAACTTTGGAAAATCGATTTATTGGAGGAAAGATTGGTTAGGGAAAAGTTTTTTCAAAATCAATTTTTAGTGACTTAGTTATGGATTTAACTAGGTTCGCAAGAAGCACGCAAAAACAAGTAAGAAAAAGGAAAAGGGAAAAGGGGAGAAGTAATGATTTAGGCTTTTAAGCCCAAACCGTCAACCTGTCCTAGTCTAGATGTTGGGCTTTCGGCCCGTCTTCCACCTGTCCTAATTCTATGTTTTCGAGCTTTTCCGCTCGAACCTTGCTCCACCTATATTAGATACAATTTTGGCTTCGTGGCCCGAATAAATGAATGGATAAATAAACGAAATAATTAAAGACAACCCTAAATAAAACAAATGAGACTTTTGTCTCTTAGCCGCTTCTAACGTATGACTTTCTCCCCATTCTCTTCTTTTGATTCCTTGCGTTCGGTACATGATCGACTTTGAAAATTTCCCTCAAAGTTTGACTCGAAGAGAGGGGCCTCACTGGCCTCTTAGAGATGCTCAGGAAGGGAAGTCCATTCAGACTCCGAATGGGATTTTCATGCAAAGCAAAAATAAAGAAAGACATTAATATGTGACCGATTGAGAAAGAAAAAAGAAAAAGGAAATATAGCAGGTAAATGTGAAACAACTCAAATATCGCCATAAAAATAAACTGGGGAGGTAGGTGATTGGCACACAGAACAATCGTAATATATATATATATATATATATATATATATATATATATATATATTACCTAAATGATCCCATATTTCACACAAAGCCAAAGAGGAAACCAAACAACTTAACTAAAACGTTAAAGTAATCCTGGGAACCAAACAACTCAACTAAACCCCAACTTCTTATTCTAATTATTCCTGCTTAGGATAAAAAAGGGAATGTTAAAGTAATATCCTACTGTTAATGGAATACAATGGATCAAGTTGAGCCAGTGGTAGACCATTCAACGTAGACTAGGTATTAACATGATATCTATGACAATTCATAAGAAAAACAAAGACGAAAATAAAAGATGAAAACAAATAAGATTCAGCTTAACATTTATCATCCCAAATCAGACTTGACTCAAGTACACTTTCATTTAAGGTTGACACTCACAGAGATAGACCAAACAAGATATAAAAGGCTTAACAACTCAAGATTGTAATTTAACAAACTATGCTATGGTTACTAGCCTTCAACACAATTCGCGATTTAGCTAAGTTAATCCTCTTAATATCTGATTTCCAGTGCACAAAAAAAACATGATAATATCATACTACCGACTAGTCCTAGAGATAAACATGAAGCTAGTAACGTTGGATGAGAAGAAGCTATTTTTCCTTCCAATCTTCTAATCTTTTAATCAGACCAAACAAAATTTTGGCAATTATAATATATCAATCGCACCCGACCATGAGACAAACAATATCTCATTGGGAAAACACTTAAATGACAAGATTGGGTTAATTCTTTTCAAACAATCATATTCTAACGCCCAACAGTCACAAAACAAAACCTCATTTACCCTTTTTACTTGATCCCATATCGGGGGTAGATTCAAAAGAAAAATGGAAGTCCAAATTTAATGTCTTGATATACACAAACGAAACACAACCCAGAGATGTATGCCTGCTATCTCGTTCGGCTTTCAAGACCTAGAGTTAGGAGATAGCCTTTTAGCAGGTTAACTAAACCATCATCAAAGTCTTAAATCAAAGGTAAGGCTACTGGAACATTCAACAGCTAACATACTGAGATCAATATGAAAACATTCTGCTAGAAGGAGAACGAATCAGGCCATAATAACAAGTTGGACACCAAAAAGTAAATTGGGGGACATTGCACTTGGGACAATGAATCAGAAAAGAAGAATTTCGGAATACATATTCAGATTTATACCAAGGAAAACTGACAAACACAACCACTTAACCATATGAACTTGAAATAATCAGCAGCTTTCAACCCCCCCTCCCCTCCAAAAATAATAATAATAATAATAAAGTTAGCAAGGAGACCAGAATATGAAATAGCCATCCATCAGACCAGAAGCTACAAGGTTTTTAATGAAAGCAAAACTGTAAAAATATTGGCTCGTCACTCCACATAACGTCAATAACTTTAAATAGATTCCTACGATCAACGAGGCGTCTACAACAAACAAACCCAAAGCTATCACGATAACGACTAGGCAGTTAACTGATTGTATGGAGAAAAGGGGTAAATGAAAATACAATGAAATTAAAAGGGACAAAAGGATGTTTACCTCCTTCGGGGCAGCAATGGGATAACAAGCTATCAGTAAAATTGTCGTTATCGGAATCTCGCGACGTCGACCACGAAATTTTCAACCCAAAAATTTCTCCTAATTTTCCTCAGAAAAATTTTTGAACCCCAAATTCTAAACCCCCAGAATTTCTCTCCTAGTTTTTTTTTCAATGGAAATTTCTCAAGCCCTTCAGAATTTCTAACCTCAAACTTTGAATCAAAAATCCTCAAAACATTTACCTATTGCCCAGACCCAGAAACTTTTAGCCTTTTTCAGACCAAGAATGTTTTTCCTCTCTCAAAATATTTTTCCCCCCGAAAAAAACCCCCCCTCTTCTAATGACCCAAAATGGGTTCTTATATAGAAGACCAATTAGGGGTAAACTATGGATTTGAGAAAGGAATTTGAAATTTGAACTCAAGATAACATTTTCACCAACAACTCATACGTATTTTGAATTTTTTCCCGGATAAATCCGAATTGTGGACCAATCAGAATTGGAGAGAAAATAATATTACCTCAAACCAATGGAAATCAGCCTCATACGTACGAAATAGTACCAATAATCCCTAAATTCACGGAGCTAGCTGTTGGGGGATGCCACCTAGCTTGTTTTCTAGAAGGCCCGCATCCCTCTTCGTACCAGAGCGCGTGATGAAGTAGAGGAGAATAAAATAGGTTAGAGATGGTCGGGTTATCGATGTTGCATTTGGTTGTATGCTGTTATTGTGTATTGAATGGTGTTGATGGCTGTGGATAAGAAGATAAGGGTGGATTGGACCCGGGTCGCGGCTTTTATTGGACTGGGCTAGGGAAGAGAAAGGTGGCTGAGAGTTTTAATTGAGGTTGGGCCATTGAAATTGAATGAATAAATGGGCCTAGGTTGGTAAATGGAACGAGGCTGATATTGTTTTGTTTTGGGCCGGTGATTAAAGATAAAGAATAGGCTGAAATTGGGGTTATTTAACAAATAACCCCAATTGAATTAAGAATCAACTAAATCCATTTAAATTTTAGCCAAATTGAAAATCAATTAGCCAATTGCATTACAATCGAGGCCGATTTGATTTCGATTATAGCCAAATTAATAGATTGACCCAAATTAACCGAAATTCAATACAAATAAATACCTCACTCAAACCCGAGCTTCTTGATCTAATAAAATCAATCATGTATTTTCCAATTAAACTAAGCTTAAGAATAAACCACATTTAGAAGAATATTTTAATCCTTTTAAAATTATTTCAAGACAAACCTTGATTAAAATTCGATATTTTACATATATAAAAATATTTTACATATATAAAAAAATAGGTATCTAAGTAACAAAAATATATAATTTCGTATAATCAAATACTATAGTATATAATCACTACTTAAAATGACGAAATTATCCCGGTAAATATTTTAAAAAGTTTCTTTATTCTTAAAGTAAATGTTGTAATTTTATTAAAAATTGAAAAAACTCGAAATTAAATTTAGTTGTCGAGAGGGCAAAAATTAGGTGTCAACAATCGTAACAACAGATAATATAGTTCATAACGTGGAGAAGGAAGGCACAGTCATCATCAACGAGAAGCAGGAAGACTCAATCACTCTTTACTGTGTGTTTCATGTTCTAGGGATGAAGAAAAATCTATTTTCAGTTGCAAATGCCGTAGATACGGGAATTTATCTCCCATTTGGCCCATATTACATGAAGTTTCTTTGAAATATCAAAGAACTCAAGGCAGATATCATTCATACCGGTAAGAGAGTTAATGATTTGTATATCTTATCTGCCTCTAGCTTATATATTGAGAAGATGAGTAGTAATGACACTGCATATCTATGGAATACTAGACTTGGGCATATTAACATAGCCAAATTAAAAGCCATGGTAAAACTAAATCTAGTAAAATAATGACCTAACTTAAGCAACTTTGGTGGAGGAGAGATTTGTGAAGGATGTAAATATGGAAAGAAACATCGTCTTACATTTGATAGATCCTTGACAAGAAGCAAAGCTCCCCTAGAACTAATTCATAGTGATTTAATGGGGTCAACAATAACTCTTTCGTTCTCCGGCTACTCTTTTATGCAACTTTTTGTTGATGATTTTACTAGAATCACATGGGTTTATTTTGTGAAGCACAAGTCAAAAGTATTAAACAAGTTTCAGGAGTTCAAGAAAATTATTGGCGGTTGCGAACAGATAACGGTGGTGAGTTCACTTCTGAAGATTTTCTCTCTTTTTGCGTCGACATGGCATTAAAAGAGAACTTACTTGTGCTGATACGCCACAACAAAATGGAGTGGCTGAAAGAAAAATTCGGCACTTGACAGAGATATATAAGAGCTGGATTCATGCCAAAAAATTATCTAGAGCCCTATGGACTGAAGGTATGAAATGTGTAGCGTATGTGATCAACATGATGCCACTTTCTCCAAAAAATATGAAGTCACCTTACGAATTGATGTTTGGAGAAAAGCTTGGCATTAAACACCTTAGAGTTTTTTACTCTATCTGTTATGTTCATAGTCCAGATTCTCAACGGAGAAAATTGGATCCTAAGGCAAGAAAATACATATTTGTTGGATATGATGAAAGGAAAAAAGGTTAGAAGTGTATGGACCCAAAAACTCATCATTTCATTATTTCCTGAGATATTGTATTTGATAAAATTTCCTTGTATTATGGAGTTGTAGCAGAAGGAGACGGTTCTAAATTATTGAACCCTGGAGTTTCAAACTTACCAATCACAAGTGTTTCTCCAAAGAATCAAATTATGGAGGAGTAAAACGAAAGGGAGAGCCCCGAGACTCAACAACGTAAAACCCAACAAGAAGATGATTTACTTGGTTCACAAAGACCAAGTAGAACTATTGTTAAGCCATCCTGCTTCAGAGATGAAAATTTTGTTAGTACGTATTCTTATTTTTTTTGCAGGGCCAATTGACGATGAAGAGACTTTAGCCTCTGAAAAAGCTAAAGGAGTCAAAGAATGAGAGTGTGCTATAGATGATGAAATGGAGGCTTTATTAAAAATCAAACTTGGAACCTTGTTCCAAATCCAAAAGATGTACAACCCGTGTCTTGCAAATGGGTGTACAAAATTAAAAGAAAAGCAGATGGCAACATAGACAGATATAAAGCAAGGCTGGTTTCTCGAGGCTTTTCTCAAAAGTATGGTGAAGACTACGAAGAAACCTTCAGTACGGTGGCTAAGATGATCTCAGTTCGAGTTGTACTAGCTATGGCAGCCTCACATGATTGAAAATTGTGGAAGCTTGACGTAAAAAATGCCTTCTTGTACGGAAAACTTGACAGAGATATCTATATGGAGGAACCTCCCGGGTGTGTCTCTAACTTACATTCTAATTATGTTTGCAAGCTTAAAAAGGCACTTTATAGACTCAAGAAGGCTCCATGAGCATGGTATGGAAAAATTGCTCGATATTTAAATTTTTGTGGCTATATTGCATCACATTCAGATCCTAGCTTGTTTGTTAAGAAGCAAGGAGACTTGCATGTAGTTGTTCTCTTGTACGTGGATGACATGATAATAACAGGAAACAATGGTGATAAAGTTGCAAGGCTTCAAAAAGAGCTGGCCATAAGATTTAAAATCAATAAATTGGGTGAATTGCATTATTTTCTTGGATTAGAGGTGACAAACACTAGTAAGGGAATCTTTATTACTCAAGAAGGGTATGCCAAGAAGTTTGTTGACAAGTTTGGAATGAAACAAAGCAAGAAATGTTCTACTCCTCTCGAGATGAGTATGAGGTTAAGGCGTGAAGAAGGCTCACTTCTTGCAGATCCTAGGCCTTTTTGAGCTCTAGTTGGAAGTCTTCTGTATTTGACTATTACAAGGCCAGATATTGCTTTTTCTGTTGGATATGTCAGCAGATTTATGCAATCACCAAGAAATCCACACTTAAAGCTACAAAGAGGATTCTGAAATATATCAACTCAACATTAGATATGGGCCTATTCTTTCAAAAGAAGAATGATTTGATATTAGTGGGTTATACCAACGCTGATTTTGGTGGAGATATGGATGACCGAAGATCTACATTGGGCTATATTTTTCTCTGTAGTGGAACAGGTATTTCTTGGTGCAATAAAAAGCAAGACTTTGTTTCTTTATCAACCGCGGAGGCAGAATATAAAGCAATAGCTCTTATTGCTCAAGAATGTGTATGGCTCCAAAGACTTGCTGAAGATTTGTAACTATCTATATCAAAGACAACTGCAGTTTTTGGAGACAATCAAAGTGTCATCAAGCTTGCAAACAATCCAGTATTTCATGCAAGAACTAAGCACATTGAGGTAGAACATCACTTCATCCGGGAAAAAGTTCTTGATAGAACTATAAATACTTTGGAAGTACGACGTCAGGAGAATATTGCTGATATCTTCACCCAGTCACTTCCTAAAACTTCGTTTGAGTTTTTCTGTGACAAGCTTGGGGTAATTTCGAAAAATCACTTTTAGGGGGAATGTGGAAAAATCTAAAGATGATTTTTTTGAAAAAGTATAGATTTACCTAGAATGTCCTAGTATAGATGTTTAGATAATTATCTAGAAGAAATAATCTAGATATTTTATAACATTGTAGTGGATAAAGATTGCTAGATTATTCTTGTAGATGTATCTAGAAGAATATCTAGAACCATCCAAAGATTAGTATAAATAGGAATAGGTCTTGTACATTTGTAACCATCCAAAAAAATAAAATTTAATACAAAGCATATCCAAGTAGTCTTCTTCCAAATTTAAATTATTCTTTCAATATCTTTCTTCACCTTTCTAGCTTCCTCTTCTTAGTTGAATCTTCTGATCTTAGTTAATGATCTTGAGCTAGCAGAAGGTCTCTCTATCTACACCTTTCTTCTGCTATTCTCTACATACTCTACTTCGACTACCTGACTTCATATCCTCTGTTAATTTTCATTTATTTAGTTACTGACTTCGTACACTTTTAAAAACATTAAATAGAATGACAATTTCGTTATATAATATAATAAATTTAATATTTCAAAAGATAGAAGAATCTGGGGTGGATCCAAGGTGTAGGTGGAATTTTCGAAAATTCAGTAACTTTCATGTGCATCTTGTATTTATATCAAAAAATCTAGTAAATATGTAACAATTTTAAGTTGAGACTCCATAAACAAAATGTGATATTGGTCTAGTGGAGCAAAGAAATTTGTTAAAGTTTTGTTGACCTTTTGGTTGTTGGTTTGACCCCCCCCCCCCCCCCCTCCCCCTTTCCCTTAGCTACTACTTGATTTTATTTTGACTAATGTGGGAAACCCACAAATTTAACTCATAGATTCGACTCTGTGAAGAACGAGTATAATTAATAAATTTAACTCATAGATTCAACTTTGTGAAGAATGAGTATAATTAATAATAAGGATAAATTAGGAACATCTATTTTTAATATAAAAGATAAGTAAAAGTAATATTTGGATTCAACTGACACAAATTCCTATGCATGTGAATGGGCATGTGCCCAAATCCTCCCAACATAAAGAGTCCGGAACCAAAATATGCTACGAAACTAAAAAAATATAAAAATATGTCATTATATAAAAGGTGACCATAATATGCTTAACTCACTTTTTAAGTGAGTTAAATGAATTGTCTTTAGCGGAAGTTGTCAAACGGAGTTAAAATTCTGAAAAAGTACATAACTCTCTTTTTAAGTGAGTTATGCATTTTTTCCTGCATAACTCACTTAAAAATAGAGCTATATAATAGAAGTTACATAACTCATTTTAAAGTGAGTTATGCATTTTTTTTCTACATAACTCACTTAAAAAGTGAGTTATATAATAAAAGTTACATAACTCACTTAAGAAGTGAGTTATGCATTTTTTCTACATTGAGTTATATAATAAAAGTTACGTAACTCACTTTTTTTTCTACATAAATATAATAAAAATTATATAACTCACTTTATAAAAACTTACATATTATGTGAACAATCAATTTATCTTTTTAATATTTTATTTTTTTACAAAGAAGGCCAACTAATACGAAACAGAGGAAGTAAAACTCACTGATTATGTGAGTTATTTAAATATAAAATAAGTAAAAAAAATGAGTTACCTATTGGATATAGCTCTTAAAATATGTGTAATAAGTGCATAACTTTATTAGTGATATGAAATATGAATATGGTGCTACAAATATATGATTTATGCAAAAAGTTGACATGTTCATCAAAAACATTTGTCAGTCATAAAAAGTATCATTAGAAAAGGTGTATAATTCACAAAAAAATGAGTTATCCTTCTTATTTCTATAAAACTCTCTCTCTCTCTCTCTC
>NC_061117.1:204979656-205048382 GCF_002878395.1 Capsicum annuum
TTTTTTTTTTTACTTATTTTATATTTGAATAACTCACATAATCAGTGAGTTTTACTCCCTCCATTTCGTATTAGTTGACCTTTTTTCTAAAAAAAATAAAACTTTTAAAAAATAAATTGATTGTTTACATAATATGTAAGTTATTGTTAAGTGAGTTATATAATTTTTATTATATTTATGTAGGAAAAAAAGTGAGTTATGTAACTTTTATTATATAACTCACTTAAAACTCACTTTTTGAGTGAGTTATGTATAAAAAATGCATAACTTGTATATTATGTACAAAAAAATGCATCTCTCACTTTAAAAGTGAGTTATGTAGCTTCTATTATATAGCTTTTTTAAGTGAGTTACGTAGAAAAAAAATGTATAACTCACTTAAAACGAGAGTTATGTACTTTTTCAGAATTTTAACTCCGTTTGACAACTTTCATTAAAGACAATTCATATAACTCACTTAAAAAGTGATTTAAACATATTATGGTCACTTTTTATATACATGACATATTTTGATATTTTTTTTTTTTTTAGTTTCGTGACATATTAAAGGAGAATTCACACTCGTGAACATAGAGGTCCCTTTGTTAAGATTCTCAAGATTTCTCTTTGACGTTTATTTAGACATGGACGTATTTGGGACACAAACATTCAACTCTTTAGTCCTTGTCACAATAAACAACTCATATTAGGAATAGGGCGTAACGTGGATTTTTTAAAGTCACAAACAATAATATATACATTCACAATTCAATCAGCAACAGCGCCCATGGCCTAATGGATAAGGCGCTTGACTTCTAATCAAGCGATTGTGGGTTCGAGTCCCACTGGGCGTGAATCGATTTTTTTTAAGGTTTTTGACAATCTTTAGTTTTCTTTGCAGGTAACATGTATTATTTAAAGTTACTATCCCAGTTTTTTTTGCAACTATCGCTCTATTTTAGTGGTGATTGACCATCTAAAGTTTTTTTTTTTGCAGCTATCACTCTATTTTATTCTTCTACTGGGTAACATGTATTATTTAACCAAAAATTACATAAATACAAAATTTTTATTTTTAATATTACAAAAAATCTCAATTCTCTACACATATTACAAAAATTCCACATATACACAGAATGTTATGTATATACTGATTATGTTATGTATATTATTAAGGAGAGAGAGTAAAGTAATTAAAAAAATGAAAGAGAGTGTAATTACTTTTAAAAGATTGATATTTATATTATTTATACATTATTTAAAGTTACTATCCCAGTTTCTTGAGAACGATTACTTAGAGTTATCCTTTAGGTGTTATGATAATATAAAAATTCTTATACTATAAATATATAGAAGTTTCAACTCTTATCATTATCCCTTGTGGGTTGTGGCAATGGGTGATTAAAAAAAACATATATAGAGAAGGGTCGAGTGGAGGGAAGGGGATTCTGAAGCTATGGATGCAGATGATTGTCAGATGGTCTTTAGTCCGAATATATGTTTTGTATATAGAATACTATACTGCATATATAGATCAAAAAATATTTTATATATACATGTGTACCAAATCTTGAGCATCTGTGACCAAACTCCAGATTTCACTATTGCAGGGATGCACCTTTTACTCAAACACTAGAGCTAAATATGATTACGAATTACTAGAATGGCTAAAAGTGATGGCGTAAGGGTGGATTCAACGATCAAAAGTGGATCGTGATATGCTGGAAATTGTGAACGGAGTACGTGACTAACTTCAAATACTGAAAGTGAACTTGACATTGATCTGATGTGTTAGGCTTGACTAGTATCTATACCTGTTTATCTAACCATAATCTCTTTGACCTTATATTTAGCATAGAAATATCAATGAAGAAACAATTTTGTAACCATACACTTCAAACGACAAAATTACAGTCCAAAGCATTTTTGCAGGGTCTATTTTTCCTTTTCGTGTTGTTTATAAATCCAAGAAGAAGATAGACTCAAAATATTAGACCTATGCCAGTGATTTGTGCACATTATAACAAAAAATTTCGGATCACACAAATAGTGCGCTGAAGTTCCTGCTACAATATAGCTTCCAATTGTATAATGGAAAAGGGAAAAACAAATTCATTGTGGGATTAGCAAAGAGAAGCCTAAATTAAACACATCAGGAAGAAAGGCCCTGGCTGCAGATCATATGTCCTCAAAAGTCGAGTCGCTCTTATTTGTAACTAGACATAGAGCAACAAGGTAAAAAAGAATGAATAAATGATAATGACTCCAGAAAAGAGTAGTAAGGACTAATTAGGCAAGAAGAGAAAATGCATTATTGGAACTAACTTATGCTGTTGAGGCAGAATCACTTTCTGCAACTTTTCCGCTTTCGACTGAAGTTGATGTAGCCGCAGTTGGTCCTTTAGGAATACCAACACTAGCAGCAGCTGGAGATCCTTGTTGTGAAGCATCCTTGACGGGTGATAAAAGCTTATCAAGAGCTGCACTTGGAGATCCTAGTTGCGCAGCATCCTTGACTGATGAAACAGACCTGTCAATAGCAGCAGCTGGAGATCCTTGTCGTGCGCCATTTTCCTCGTTCTTGGCATCATTAGCTGCTTTTCCTGTGGAACTTTTCTCCTTTGTGGCATCCTTAGACACCTTTGGTGTTGCGATTTTCTCATTTTTTCCATCCTTAGCTTCCTTTGGTGTGGAAATCTTTTCATTTTTGGCATCCTTTCCATCCTTCTTATCGTTTGCTTCCTTAGCATCCTTGCTTTCCTTTCCATCCTTTCCATCCTTTCCATCCTTTCCATCCTTTCCATCCTTGTCTTTCTCAGGAGGAGGTAGCATATGTGGTGGAGGGTTCTGCTTCAGCTTGAGAAAAAGCTGGCGCATTCTAGACAGGTCTGTGGGTTTCCCAGGCTTTGGGCCCTGGATGACTGAAATCGAAGGCTTCTTCTCCTCTTCCTTCTTGCCTCGCCTCTTCTCAATATTAGGGACCTCACGGGGTATAATCTCTGCAATTGCTTTAAAGTATTGTTTGTGAGCTTCTTTGTGAAATTTCTCTTGGTTGGCCAGGTACAACTGCACAAAAGCACATGGAATGGTCATATCCTATCAATTACTGTTTTCACATAAAAGAGGTTAGAGTGCAAGCAGTTACTTTCTCCCTTTCTCGGTTATTAGCTTTTGCGGACTCGCAATTGAGCTTCCGTTTTTCATAAAATGCTTGTATATACTCCTCAGCTTCAGCAATAATCTGATTCCTCATTTGCTTTTCCTTCTTCTCCTTCTCCTCAAGATAAACGGCATTTTGGCTGCAGTAAAAAGACGAGACACTATTAGATAGCAAACATGCTCGATCTTGAGAAGCATTATATGCATGTAAAGGCATTGGGCATTAGTATGCATCTGATGGTGTACATCAAGTAGAATATCGTAATATTATAAGAAGTTGAATTTGATCTGGACCTCCTTGAGGTCGTCCCACATGCAGTTCCTTGCTAAATATCCACAACTAGTTAAGTAACTGCAGATTTTTTGACCATTTAACATCATGTGGCGTTCAAACTGTAGAAGTTAAACATCACTGTTTACTTTAGTAAATGATACGTAATTTTCATTCATAGCCTGTTGAAAATCTCACCGGAAAAAAAACAGGTTAATTTCCCACACTGTTATCGATTGTGTTCAAGACTAAAGTTGAATTATTGAATTCAGTAATGAGATACAGTTTTGGAAACAGTGTATTAGGGAAGGAAGCAAGGCTTTCTGAGAGGAGGGAAAGGAGGGAGGAAGCGACTATTCATAGTACATGTACATTTTATTCTAGAAAGGACATGTAGGAAACAGGACAATGCAATCACAATCATTAACGACAGTAATAATAGCATCAGCCAAGGAAGCAGACTGTTGTCATCTGTCCCCTCCCCCTCAAGCAGAATGTTGTTCAAACAGTGAATCACCAAAACGAGAAAAGGAACAATAGAAAATCAGAGCTGAACACAGGGAGCTAGATATTTAAAATTATCGGAACATCATATACGATAAAGTTTCTTTTGCTCCACTACACCAACACCACTTCCATACTCTCTACTTTCCTGAAATGTTAGAAGTCTTATTGCAATGAATGGCTTCTTTCATACAATTGCTGATCCAAGGTGCCCCAGAGACATGCAAAACTCTAGCTACAAATTAGTTATAAGACATCGGTTTAGTAAGCTATTGTCTCTCAATTTTTTACTGCAGATTTTTTGAAGCTGTTGTTACTTGTTTTTTTTTTTTTTGTATCATGCAGTATACAAAATTAATTATGGTAATCGTTGCCGATACCACCAAGCAAGTCTCAGAATGATTCTATGTTTTTAATCTCTGACTGAAAGGAGTTGGCACAAATCAAATTGTTCTTGATGTCTACTTTCTAATTTATCTCTAGAACACCACTGCTTATTTTTAACACTAATAACTAAGACGAGTTTTATTCACAAAACAACACATTCTGCAGTTGAAGTTTCGATGCTAGATATAAGTTATTAGGTTAACAATCAATGTTATTAAATAGAGTTACCAACAATTACCCTTTATTATGTAAAACTTAATCAAACTCTTCTCAAAATACACACTCTTCAATGTTATTAAATAGAGTTACCAACAATTACCCTTTATTATGTAGAACTTACCCAAACTCTTCACAAAATACACACTCTCCGAGTCCTTGACTGCTCCAATGATGAATCCTCCTCTTTCCGTGCATTATTACATAAAGTATAGGCCCATTTGGCTATTTGATTAATTAATTCCACTGCAAGCTAAGGTTATGTATTTTCCATAACAAGGACTCAATAAAAGACTTATCAAGGCAATTAAAGTCGAGCACAAATCCAAGAAAAAAATGAAAATGCTAAAACATAATTCTGCGTATTTTGGCCAAAATAAACATAATTAAGCATACACATTGTAATGGAAGTGGCAGACCCAGTATTTAGGGGTCATGGATGACCGGAGGTTCAAACACACATGTTGACGCTCAAAACTTTAAAATTCAGCCCGAAAACTAAATCATCAAGCTGACTTCTTGCCTTTAGCGTGTTCTTTTAAATCATATGACAATTTTTATACATTTTTTATTTTATTATACGTAGCATGCGTCAGTTTTAATGGGTGCCGGAGCAGCACAAAGTTCAACATAAGGTATGTCATCGGTGGAAACTTACCGACGCCATTCGCGAAAAGCAGCACCCTCCTCACGCATCTCGGTAGGATCAGGAAGCAACGGTCCATCATTACCAGACGAGAATATCCCATCCGTATCAGCTCCTAGATCGTACGGCTTAGATTGCACTTCCTCATTAAAAGGCGAACCCTGATACTCCCTATTAGGAGACGAAACAAATCCACTATTCTCCGGCGACTGCATGCTATCATTATAAGCAGAGAATTCATCTATATCAGACGGCATTGGCGGAGGAACACCGCCGTCGCCTTCGTCGGCGGAGGGAACGTCGAAATGGTCGTAACCGCCGTAGTTGTGATCGGTGAAGGGACTTGTCGTCGACGGGATCTCATCGGTTTGTTCGAAATTGTCCATGTTTGTTGCAAGGTGTTTGATGAGGTTCCCACTGAAAATGTGGTAAGTGTATTTGTAGATATGCAAATGCAAATGGAAAATGGAAAATGCATGTTGATTGAGATGGAAGGAAACGAAGAGAGCGGTGCACTGTGGAAAAAGTCCGCGAAAAAATAGATTTACTTACAATGAAAAATAACATAAAACATAAACCTTAATTCATCGTATTTAAGCAAATTTTCATTCTTATAAGGCTAATAAAAGTAAACACTTCTACTTACACTTTTATCATCTGAATCCTTTAATTCATTAAAAACGAATCTTTTGAACCATTTACCCATCAAAACATAATATTTTAAATCATTTTTTTCATCTAATTAATTTGAGTGTAATACACTCGCCGACACGTGGCATGCCATGTCATTTTTCAATAACACATAGAAAATTAAATATTCAGAATATATATAATATTTTTTTAAAAAAAAAACTCCCCTACCCCATCCCCTCATTTGTTTTGTTTTTAAAAATAATACTCAACGATCTAAAAAAATTGAACAAAATAATTGTTACATATCAAAATAATTTGTTCAATTTTTTAGACAATTCTTGAATTTCAAAATTATTCTTTTGTGTGTGAAATCATTTTTTTTTTTGGTTTTACAAGGAAGAAGGGTGGGGGATGGGGAAAGAAATGTGTGCTGAGAGAGGGTGGAGGATGGGGAAGAGGGTCTGGGGGGTAAGGGGGATGTGAGGGGGTAGGGGAAATGACTAGTGCGGGTTGGGGGTGAGATGGGATGAGGGGTTTAGGACATGGAAGGAGGGTGAGGGACGGGGGAAAGAGAGTGTGTGTGTGTGTGTGTTGGGTGAGGGTGGGGGACGACAGAGAGGGGTTGGTGCAAGGTGGGGGTGAGGGGGATGAGGGGAGAGGGGTGGGGAATGATTGATGCGGGTTGGGGATGGGGAATGGGTTGGTGTGGGGGTGGGGGTAGGGGTGGGGGAGGGGGTCAATGAAGAAGAAGGGCCCAATTTTTCTTTTTTCTTTTTATTTTTAATTTATAATTATTTTTAAAAATATTTTAAAGGCAAAAAAACTGGCATCACTTGCCAAAAAACGCGTGTAAAAACACGTGTTTTTTCAGATAATCAAGTTAATGCCACATAAGCAAAAAAGGGTTCAAAAAATTCGTTTTTAATAGGTTAAAAGGTCCAAATGACAAAAGTGAAAATAAAAGTGTCTACTTTTACAAATTAGGACAAGTACAATGATCCACGAGGCCATTTCGCCTTCTTATAAAAGTAACTACAAAACTCTCAACTAATTATGTATCTATTGAAAGCTAAATTATATATTTTGATAGATCCAAAATAAAAAAAAATTATATCGAAAGCTAATTATGTATCTTTATAAAAAAAAATTTTATTGAATATATCGAGAGCTAATTATTTATCTCAACAAACTCAAAATCAGGATCTTCAATAATTGTGCATAATATCAGAACAAGATTTATGTTATTTTCCCTATATATAATACATTATTATAGACATAATACAGTCCAATACAAATATTATTATTGTTATTAAGATAATACTCCCTCTGTTCCATTTTACAACTGGACTCTCTAATTTATTTACCTTTTCAATTCATAAAATCAAGAAAAATTTATTACTCTCTTTATTTCAAAATAAATGAATTTTTGGGTTATTTTTTTAATATTCAAAATAAATGAATTGCTCATTTTTCAAGAGACATGTTGAAAATTTCTTTCAATTTTACCCTTTCATTTAATGAGGTTCTTAATTACTTTACATTATCTAGTTTACATTTTCTAGGAGAGTAATTTAAGAACAATTAAAAGGGTGGAGAGTAGAGAAAATTGAAGGAAAAGTGTCTTTTAAGTCTTGAATGAAGGATTTGTGACATTGACTAACTTAAAGGGTCAAACATAATTAGGAAACTTGATTAAGTTAATTGTGGACTTGATTAATATTTTCAAAACTTTCTAATCTTTTTAAAAATACAAATCAACCCACACCTCTCTCCTCTAAATCAACCGTCTTTCTCCTCTCTCTCTCGACAGTCTCTCTCAACTCTCTCCCAACCAATAGTTCTGCAAAATTTCTCCCTTCAAGCTCTGACGACAAATAGCTAGGCGAGTTCCTTTTCAACTTTCAACCGTCAATCGACGTGAAGAAACAGAGGAACTTGAGCCAACTTCTCCGGCGACAACAACTTCAAGTTCTTTGTCGTCCCATTTCTTCTTTCACAAGTAAAAAATTATGACTTGAGCCGACTTTCCTTCTAGTATTGGTTAACAATTTCAATATTTCTTGCTTAAATTTGAAATGTGGACTGAGTAAAACCTTAATTTCTGGCATTTCTTCTCTACTCTTTATGGTGTGAAATATAAGTTTTTGTTGCTATTGTAATTCTTATTGTCAAACTATTAATTCAATTTGTTGGTAATTTTTGGTCACCGTTGATGTTCTTAGTGTGCGTATGTTGTGTTGGTGTTGCTGGGTTGATTTGTTATTTTTCTTGGTAAAAATGGTGTTACAACAGATAAACCATCTGACGCAACAGATTAACGATCCGATGCAACAGATTAACCATATGATACAATAGATTAACCATCTGGCACAACAGATTAACCATCTGATCCAACAGATTAACCATTCGATCCAACATATTAACCATATGTTCCAACAGATGAAACATCTTATGCAACAAATTGAATATCTAATACAACAGATGAACAGAACAGATCATTCATCTATTGCGGAAGACGACTCTTCTGTTTGGAAGAAATCTAAACAATATTGATCCAACAGATAACTCATTTGGCGACAAATGAGTGATCTATTTCAACAGACGGGTGTCCTATTTTTATTGTTTCCAACGGATTACTCATCCGCTGTAACAAGTTGCTTATATGCTGTGACAAATATCCTACCTAGTGTAACTGTTGAGTGATCTAGTTTTGTTATTTCCAATGAATTACTCATCGGCTGCAACAAGTTGGTTATATGCTGTAACAGATAACCTACCTGGTGCAATAGATGAGTGATCTATTTTTATTGTTTTGTAGCGGATTATTCATCCGCTGCAATATGTTGGTTATATGCTGCAACAGTATCCTACCCGGTGCAATAGATGATTGATCTGTTATAATTATTTCTAATGAATTACGCATCTGCCACAACAGGTTGGTTATATGTTGCAACAGATAACCTTTCTGGTACAACAGATGAGTGGTCTGTTTTTATTGTTTTTAATAGATTACTCATCCGTTGCAACAGGTTGGTTATATGTTGCAACAGATAACCTTCCTGGTGCAACAGATGCGCGATTTATTTTTATTATTTCTAATGGTTTACTTATCCGTTGCAACAGATCAGTTATATATTGCAATAGATAACACACCTGGTGCAACAGATGTGTGGTATGTTGGAACTGTTATTTTACTATTGTGCATTTTAGATTTACAGTTATATTTTTTTAACGATGCATTAATCAATTATAATCTATTTTATATTCCTGTTAATTTAAGATAATATGGCTCCTAAAAGAAAAGAAACCGAATCAAGTCCAAGTAAAGGAACAAGTGAAGCAGCAGGCTATATCCACCACTCTACGAGCTTACTTTAAAAGTGTTATCTTAATCAGGAGCAGAAGATAATGAACACGGGAAGGACGAATGTTTCAAAAGAGATGATCCAAATGATAATAGCCCTTCCACCGAAGAGTTGGTCAAAACCTCCAGCATTGATCATTATTCTGTGAGAATACAGTGCGATGGTACCACAGATTTAACAGGTGATTTTGTGGTTAAGTTAGCCATGGGAAAATCTTTTGACGCCTTTAGAAAAATACTTCGAGAATAAAAATTGGATTCTTATTTCAGGGAAAGCTGCTTTGGGCAATATCTTGATTTGTCGGAGGACAACAATTCTCATTTCTAAATGAAAATGGTATATGATCTTTGCAAGCGTAGGTTTATGTATGAAAACAAAGATAAGATGGATGAGGTATGGATAAATTACTGTGGCATACCTATTTATTTTGGTTGAAAGGAGTTTGCCATAGTTACTGGACTAAAATGTTATCCTCCTCCTCCTTCTCAAGTTATACCTACTCTAACCCTAAAAAAGTACCCCGCACACCCAAAAAAGGCAAAGGCACATTGAGTGATCGTGATGACCTGGTGTCCATTGTTGGTCCAAGCTTCAAAAATAAAAATTTGATAGAAGCGTTGAAAGGTAAAAGACTTTCAAAGAAGCACAAGCAATCATTGTGCTTGGTTTGATTTGTACTTAATATTCTTTGGGTGAGAGACGTTAACAACAACATAAGCCTCAATTTAATAAATCTCTTCGAGGATCTTGAGGCATTTAACAACTATCCTTGGGGTTATGAAAGCTTAAAAATGACTGTCAAATATTTGTTGACTTCATAGATGCCAAAGACAGTCAACTTATATGACTTTCCATGGGCTTTCATGGTAGATATTTCTTTTATTATGATATGACTCATTTTTTTATTCAATATTGCTTTTGATTTATTAGCGTTATGTTATAGGCTTGGACATTTGAATCAATTCTTTATTTGAGACAACAAGTGAACTACCAGGAAGAAGTATTCTGTCCAAGAATTCTGAGATGGTTGTTATCCAAAACTGATAAAAATGCAAAATTGTTTGATCTTTTCGATCCCTCGAAAGAAGCAATAAGTCTAATTCTAATCAAGTTTTTATTTTAATTTATGATTATTTTAAATGATTTCATCACCATTCCAATATTTGTTTTGATTTATTTTAGATTGTTCATCCGTGGCTTGTTTCGATCAATCAAGAGTTGAAGATGCCATTTTTCTTACTTTACGATCTGTGAAAACTTTATCGGACCCTAAGGTCATTGATGGAATAAAAATAGAATTATTTGGAGCAACAACCATCTCAAGAAAAATAATTTTGAAGGGTGGGCTTGTTGTTGTTGATGATGGTAGTGGTAGTAGTAGTGGTAGTGGTGCTGCTGTTGGGTCTAATGATGCCCCTCTTACAGTTTTTCAAACAACAAACCATTATGATTATGATCATACTAGTTATATAGATTTTCCATTTAAAGCGAATAATCTGCATGCAAATGTCAATACTGCAAGGAGAAACATGATGGAGTGATTAGTGCTATTCATACACTAACTGCTTCTGTATAGAAAATGACATCTAAGAGGGGTGTCATTCCATCAAAGAGGATTTCATATCCATATACTCCGCTAGAGATCAAGGTGGCTAAGAGAAGAAGGAAAGATATTTTCAGGGCATCATTAAGCATCGAAAAAAGCAAAATTGCAACTCTCCTTTATTTGTCTTGCATCGATGTTCAATGTACAAGCTCCACATGAGAGCAACATGAGCTGAAAAAGGTGAATGAATATTATCTGTTCCAACAAAAAAATAGGCACATATTTGTTTCACCAGATGATACATCTGCTGAAAATTAACAAACAGATATATACATCTGTTGCAACTATTATCTAACCTGTTGCATCAGATGCATTATCTGTTGTAACATATATCCATCTGTTTTAGCAAATCAAATAGGTTTTCATACTATTTTAATTTGTACCAACAGATGAGTCTTATATTGCAACAGATGGATCATCTGTTCAAAATTATCGTACCTCTCTGTTTTACCTGTTCAAAAATTTATCCCAACAGATAATCCATTTATTGCAACATAAGACTCATCTGTTGGAACAGATGGACAATTTGTTGTATATCTGTAATTAACATTGACAATTTTAGCTTTTCAGGTGGATGTCACAGTAGAAACTACTGGTGACTAGTATAATATCACAATTGATAATCCATCAACTACTTCCAAAGAAGAAGAAAAAGTGGATCCTGTCAGTTCGGAAGAACAAAAGAATTACCCATTTGAAGGGTTCAACATCTCGGATGAGGCTCTAAAAAAACTAACAAAGTTGATCAACAACTATTCAGAATGGATTGTCGATGGGATGTTAAAGCATCATGCCGGCAGGTACATAAATCAATTATAAAGATATTGATTTATACAATTCTTATTGTAAAAATATGACATTAACACATATAAATCATCATGTAGAAAACAAAATGAAGAACACTACAAAGTGAACGAATCGAGTCTTGGTTTAGATATGTTTGACTTTGTTATTGCACATTCCGGAATGAAGAATCGATTCTATTTGATCTCACAGCCCCAAAATTGCTGGAATGATGAGGTTTAAATGCCATACATATAACTATTAATTAATATTTTATTTAATTGCATCTGTCTATTAATTTTTTCATCACGAAATCTGAAATGTTTGATAATATGTGCAGCACATCGATGCCATTTTTTACTACCTCCAAAAAAGGCCAAGTTGCAAACACAAGAACAATACAGATACACGACAGACAATTGTTTGTATAAAGTTTACATCAATAATGCCTACGATAGGTATTGTCAATAACATTCAGAAGTTTCCCGAGATGAGGAATGTTTAATCAACCTCATCAAAGGTTTTAGCATTCCAGCTGGCTTACCATGGCATTTGGTCGACGAAGTGTACATCTCAATCAATTATGGTGATAAATTTCATTTGGTGTTGGCTGTCGTTGTTCTAAAAGAGAGGTGCATCCGAGTTTATGACTCTATGTCACGAAGGAGATGTTTCAGGCCATCGTGTGAAATACAAAATCTGGCCAAAATATTACCTACTTACCTTGATATGAGTGACTTTTTAGACCAAAAGGTTCATACTGATTGGTCGACGATTGAAGCATACCAGGATAAAATGGGTAATCTATTTGATGTACAATATGTTGAAGGAATTGCTCAACAAACCATTGGTAGCCTGTAAGTATATGTATCATGATTTAGTTTCATGTCATAAATTTCACAACGCTTACATGAACTGTAAGATATGGATTATTTATTTATTTTAAAATGCAGAGATTGCAATCTTTTTGTTGTCGCTTACGCTGAGTATTTGAGAGATGGATTACAAGTACCAAATGATGAACTTGAAGCTTAATTACTCCAAAAAAGATATCCTGCTAAAGCTCAGAAATCGTACGCAAGAAACATAAAAGTCCCACGACGATCAAAGCCGAATTTCGTAGCATAGGATAAAGAACAACTTGTTCATATTGAGTAGATCTTTATAGCTTGAGTCTGTCAATGTAATAACCTATCCTCCTTGGTTAACTTGTTGATTTATTTGTTGAGTAGATCATTTTTACCCATAATAATTTTTTTTATATTTCACTTATTTGTTGAGTTATTTCATGTAATTTCTGAAGGCTTCGATTTATTTTATGCTGTCTATGAATATAATTTAATTCTTAGTTTCGAACTTGTTAATTAAAATGGAATACTAGATTCAAATATCCCAACATATAATATATCTACTGCTACAGGCGACATATCTTTTCAAACAGATTTAGACATATGTTGCAACATGTAGGTTATCTACTGAAAATTATATAATAGGTCTTCTTACCTTTTTGATTTATTTCAATAGATTACCTATCAATTGCGACAGATAGATTATATGTTACAACAGACTATATATCTGTTGTGAGAGACAGACAAAAACATCTGCATAATGCAACAGATGACCAACCTATTGCAACAAACAATCAATCTATCACAAAAGGTATGATATCTGTTACAATAAATAGACAATCTGTTGCCTTATAAAAATTCAACTTTTGTTAGACATAAAAAATTATTATTGTGTTCGTCTCTGTCTTTGTACATATTCTTCTTTATACACGGGATCCAACCATTTAGTTAGTACCCCATAAGCCCATACCTCTTGTATCTTTTCCATAACGGCGTCGTACATACCATCCATTTCTGTGCCGGTCAGCAAACACTCGATGTATACAAGTAAGTATGGCCCGCAAGCGGCACCAGTTTTATTTTTTTGAAGGTGGATGTTCTTATTTTGACCTTGAAAATCTCATGATTTCTTTGTCAAGACTTCCTCCGGTAAATGATCCATCAGTTTACTCGACGTCAACAACTTGGAGAATAACTTCAAGAGTGGTTGCACGTAGGTTACAAATATGGCCTTCTTGAAGACAGGTAAGTTGTAGTCATAAACCTTAATCTTTCCCTCATCGAGTAGTATCTTAACAGTGAGAAAATGTTTGACTTCCATGTTTATGACTGCAAGGATTCTCTTTGCCTTGGTCCAGCTCTTACCATGTGGATATTACCTCTTTCCTTTAACATAGTTAATCATGTATTCATCCCATTTGAACGTAGAAACAAACTGATAAAATCCCCCACCACCAGGAGAAGATTGCCTACGGAGAGTATCATACCTACTCTTGAAATTATTATAGAAGTTGAGGTCCTTTATCCTATCAGTAGCATCATAAACATTCGGTTAAGCTAATTGCCTACCCCTCATGAGGCAGAGAATTTAATCAACATACTGTGGTATAAGTAGACAATTTTTAAATAGGTTAGTAATTGTAAAGAAGAAAAACACAGTGGAAAGATTTTGTTGCAGAGGGTTCTCTGAATTAGTTCACAAATTACCCAACTAACGCAACTTATGTAACAAATATGTATTATATTACAACAGAATACCCAGCTGTTGCAATAGATTACACAAATGTTTCATAGCTTCTTCATAATGGAGTAGATTGGAAGGCTATGTTAGCAAAAGTAAACTTACATTGACCACGTACCGCTCACGCATATTTGTCATACTCATGAAGTCTTGGGTGGCAAATAAATGCATGGTGTATTCTTGTGGAGGTTTCATCTCGTCAATCATGATTTTTTCTAGTTTCTTCTTCTCTTCTTCTCCAAGTGCCGCATATATGTCCACCTTTTTCAGCGGCCCCTGGACTTCAATAACTCTTGGATTGGGAGGAGTTGCAATTTTTTCTGTTTTCAGAATGGAGAGTATTTGGCTAATGTTTCTTCTCTTTCTCTTAACCTCTATTGTAGGAGTGTATGACTCTCTCACCTTCTTAGATGGTATGACACCTCTCTTGAATTTTAACTCCTCGGCATCTCAGTAATAACGTTTAGTTTTTCAAGGAGTTTATCCTTTCTGTCCTTGCATACTTTGCATTTGCAATGAGAACATGAGGGTGAAGAGGGGTGAGAGGTACCTGTGCAAGGGGTGTTTCCAAACATATTTTTTTTTCCTGAGCACCAACATGCTCATAATCATGACTGACAGCAGTAACAACATTAGGATGTCTGCCACCATCATCAACAACTCCACCAGCAACACCCCTAGAAGAACACTCAAATCTATTACAGTAGGTTGCTAATGAAGAGATTCAAAATTAGGCTGACCTTGCCTAACGACTCTTCTTATGGCTGTTTCTCTAGATAATTCCATCTTTATTAACTCCATCGTTGGGTTTGTTTTTGTATCAACAAGACCTAGAGTAATAAAAGAAGTCATCCCCAACTCCTGCTCAGTAGGCACTATCCAAGGATGCACAACCTCTAAAAAAGACAGAAGGCATTTAAATCATATAATAATAATTTGCAGTCAGTTGGGTTACATGTTAACGCAGTCAACTTATGCAACAGATGATCTATCTTCTGTAACAACTGATCTATATGTTACAATAGATTGATAATATATTGCATTAAATTTACCCATCTGTTGCATAATTTATAGTAGATGGGTAATCTGTTGAGACGAGTTCAGGAAACCAGAGCAACAGATGGTTAATTTGTTGTGAAATATAGATCGTCTTTCACAGCAGATGGCACATCTGTTTCAATATCTTTGTCTGAGGAAAATTATTTTATTTGAAAGAAGATGTACTATATCATCCGGAGGGTTAAAGAGATCAACCTCCTTATTTTTTTTTGCTGCTCTTTGCAGCCAGCCACCTAAGGATCCTTGGATGAGAAATCTCATCCGGGTAATCCTTGAACTGATTTCGTACTGGAGGAATGAGTTCAAATGCCCAAGCATAAAAAATGTTAATAGGATGCAAACGAAAAAAAGTCATAATAACTATATTCAATATAAATTAATGGATGAGTAAAAATAGTGATTAATTTTACCATGAAAGCCTAAGGAAATCCGTATAATATGATCGTCCCTGGAAATAGCTTTGTCAATAAATATTTGACAATCAAGTAGTAGCTATCATATCCCCAGGGTTAATCATTGAATTTTTCAAAATGATCAACAAACGCCAACAAATCATCTTCTATGACTTTTCTGATGTCTCTTGCCAATATAACGGAATGGATAAACCAAACTAAGCACAATTTATCCCTGTACTGCTTTGGTATGGTTTTATCCTCGAGATCTGCTATCAAATCCCCCGCTTTGTAGCTATGTCCAACAATGCCCAACAACCCATCTTTTTTTCCTTGTGTTTGTTGGACATTTTGTGGGGTGTTTCCTTGATGAGAGGTTCTTCTGGACGATCGCATCTCAAACCCGTCACTATGGCAAACTCTTTCAATCCAAAACAAACTGGCATGCCACAGTAGTTGATCTCTTTCATCCATTTTTTTTGTCCTCCTTCGAATCTTTATCATCCCCCGCATACTTGATCCTTTGCTTGAGAAGACCATATACCATGCTCATTTGTAAACGGAGAGTGTGGTCCTCAGGCAGCTTAAGAAAGTATACAAAGAATCTCCTCTTAAAAAGTTCGTCTATGTTTTCATTCTCATAATACTCCTAAATTTATCAAAACCTTTCCCCAACTGACATTTAAGTACAAGATCACCAGTAAATTTTGCAGGGTAATCTATCAGCATCGCAACTCAAAACCTGTCAATACAAATGGTTTTGATAGAATCATGCTGGGATTTCGCTATTAATTCACACCCTATTGGTGAGAAGGAGTTCTTACTTCCCTCAACTTCATTTTTCCTTGACTGAGATTGTTCAGGAAGTTCCTCCGAATCTATCTGTACTCTAGCCATTTTTGTTGAGTGGTCAAAAGTTGATCCACTTTCAATTTCTTTTCTTTTGGGAGACATATTTTACCTACAAATAACTGAAAAATAAAAAATACATTACATTTGATGTCTGTATAATTTTTTAAAAAAAGGTAAGATAAATTTTAATAAATTATTATATGCCACATTACAAAAAAAATACTCCAATGGATAACCCATCAGTTGGAATAGATGGGGAATCTATTTGAAGACCTATTTAATAAATCCCAATAAATCTTCCACCTGTTGCAATAGATGGACCACCAAGACCATCACCAATGCCACCAAGACCACTACCAATGCCACCAAGACCACCACTAATGCCACCAAGACCAACAACAATACCAAGACCGCCAACACTACCACCAATACCACCAATACCAACACCAAGACCACCGACACCAACAACGACAACCACCAATAGCACCACAAACACCATCCAATAATAACACAACAGTCAACAAAATGCTACAATAAAAACTAGAGTTTTCGTGGGTGCTTCCTACATTTTTAGCATCAAAAGTCAAAATTGTTAACCCATTCTCGAAGATAATACAAGTAAAAGTCTTCTTTTTTTATCATTAACTAGAAAGCCCTAATTTTTAGAATAAAGAGCAAATGTAGAACTCTTCTCGAACTCTGGTACCTACGAAGACAGAGAAAACGACGGATACAAGCGAGAATGAAGTCAAAAATAACAACTATGTGGACGAAAATGGGAAGAAAATTGATTTGTTTTGAAGGGTTGAGCAATATGTTGAGTAGTTGTTGTCTGTATTGTTCAGAGAGAGATAAGAGCAAGAACTTGAGATTTGAAATGAGGAAAAGTTTTTCCCATAAATGGATGATTTGTATGGGTTGATTTGTAATTTTAGAAAATAATGACAAGTTTTGAAATTGTTAATTTGGTCTGAATTGATCTTAATTAATTTTTAAAATTTTAAAAGATATAGTTTTTAAAATATTAAGTTAATGAGAATCTTTTTAACTCAGATTGATCGATCGACGACTCGGGTCGGGATGATCGCAATACCAACACCATGCAATTGCAAAGACTCAATTAAAGTTGTAGTTGATCCTTGATAATGCTCAACTTACTTGTCAATTTGAGTGCAAGGCGGTTGTCGTCAATATATTTACCCAACTTTGGAGTCGGGGTCGAATCCTCGAGGAACAATATGAGTGACGATCAAATTAATACGAAATGATAGTTACAAGTTAGATACAAACAAATGGTACAAAAAGATAAAATGAGGGAGGTGATGTTTCTTTTTGGGATTTTCTAGTATAAATTTGGGGCTACAAATAATTAGAGTTTTAACAATTATGCACGGATCTTAGGATTATGCATTACTAAGGGAGTGACATGTGGGAATTAGTCATCAACATTGATTTAGTAAGTTAAATATCGGTAGGGTTGGTTATAGATTTTGATGCTAGTCTTTCAACAAAACACCAAACTTTCACCCATTGATTTTTTTGAATACCTAATGGGTGTGTTCAACAATTTGCAACCACAACCTCAATCAAGGCATCCCTATTTCTAGGATGACACCCATGACATAGTTAACCTCACATTAACCCTTATGTCTAAGATAGTGAAAACTTAGCAAACTACATGCATAATTATCTATCATTGCTTTGGTACCCATATCCCTCTTTCAGGATGTATGGATTCCTAAAGTTCATCCAAAACCCTTCTTTCGAAGATGGTATTGAACTTTCTAGAGCTTGGAGCTTTCACTCATCAAACCCATGTGGGTATTTGGAGTTTTCACCCATCAAATTCCAACAAAAATAGCATAGCAATAATAGAACCCATAAACAAGAACTACCAAATAGATGCTAATAATTACAACCTACACACACTTTAATCCATGTTCACACATAACCCCAAGAGGGAGATTTAGCTACACATAAGATAAACAAGCATAGATATACCCATAATCTCCATTGAATCAAAGTTGTAGAAGATCTAAGTGAATGTTACTTCAAACTTGACATCAACAATGAAAGTGGGCAAATCTTCCACTTAGAAAGCCTCCAATGTATTCTTCACCCAAAATTTACATAATATTTTCTTCTCCAAAAATGGAGGCTACAAAGTCTCAAGCTAAACTAAAAAAAATTAGGGAAGAAGGAATGTGATGGAATGGATGATACATCCCATTAGGCTTTGAGTCTTTTTGTTCAAATTGGGATTAGCACGTGCAATTACAGTTTTGTCCTTGGGATGAACATTTTTACCAAGCCGCGATCACGCAAGTCTAGCTGCGATCAGGGCTACGCAACCGCTAATGACTTTTGCGATCAGGATTGATTGACCATCTTGACTGACCACGACCGCGTCCCATGGACCATGATTGTGGTAACTGAGGCTAGTTTACTGCAGGTCTTCAGCTGTATTTTTTCTGCTCCCTTTTTATCATTTCAAGCTTCAATCCATATCTCTTTGTCTTTTCAACTTCTATACCTGCAAAGAGTGGATATTAGTGCATTAAATCACAATTATGACTCATTTACTTATTTGAGACAAGGTAATATGTACTAAAACTGAGTGCGAATGAGTGGTAAAATCACATCTCATCAACACCCCCAACTTAAGCATTTGCTTGTCCTCAAGCAACACTACCTTTTTACCATGAGCCACAATCATCTATGCCCATATTTTACGCCTTAAATGCCATACCGACCTCGACTTGAGTCGCAACCACAAATAGCTCATCGCACTTATGCTAGGCTAATTTCTCAACACCCCTCATTATAAAATGTAATATTCCAAGCTGCATCAGACTTTAAAGAACAATCAATCAACAAAAACCAATAATCTAGAAGTGGCTCACCTTTTGACTAAAACTAAGCCATACTCCACTTGCCTCATTATCCGGGAGGCGACAAAAATTACTCACCTCAACTTGTTTGCATGCCCATCTCACAAAAAAGAAAAGTTTCACACACCAAACTACCAAACAAACAACAAGGAATCTTTAGTGCAAAATTCTACTTTGTTTTCTCTCTTTTCTTATGCATACTTTTCGCTTTCTTTGTTGACCACATTTTTTTCATTTCATTTTCTTGTAGTTTTCATGAAAAACTTTCCTTTGTTGGACTTCTTCCTATGTTATTCTTTTGCTTTTAAAGCTTAGGCACACTAGGCATTTCACTTACAACTTCGTGGCCCCAAACTTACTTCCATCGATTTTTACTACCTCTAACTTAGGCTTTTAGCCTCACATTCTATTTTTGAGTTCAAGAAAGGTATAGTTCAAAAGAGGGATAAAAGAATGGTTCACGGCTTGTAACATGTTTGCTAAAGAAAGGTAAAAAGGCTCAAAGTGGGTACTAGGGATTACAATTATGCTTGGGTAGGATTTTTTAGGCTAGAGTGGGTTCCAACATCACAAAGAGGGCCTAAGATCATTTTTATCCAACAAGGTATAATCAAAATTAGTTTTGAAAGACTAAAGGGGCAAGTTCTAGATAACACAAGGGTACAAGAGATAAATATCAATATTCTCACCACACATGAAATGCAAAATTCGTTAAGAGAGCTCAAATTTCACTTTCGGTGGAAACAATCATGGAGTATTTATCACTTATTCACAAGTCAAAAATTAGTGAAATCACAAAAAGAGAAAAGGATTTGTTACAACATTGCTTACGTCCATGCCTTTGATTTTTCAAAAATTTTGGATGGAGGGGGTTTCTTGATTTGCCATAGCACCATGCACAAATTGCTAACATATGGCGACGGCTACAACCAAAGCCTTAGTCTCACATCTTTTCTCAATCACAGGCGAGCTAATCATATGGCTACTCAGACTTCGCTAATGGTGTTTAAAGTGATCCCAATTTACAAAACAAAATACTACAGGTACTCAGAATTCCCTTGCATTTTCCAATATTTATGCTACAGGTACTCAGACTGTAATCGCTTAATCCGACATCGGGTAAAGCTAGTCAAGCATTAATAAGATCAAAATAAAAGTAAATAAAAAGAATACTAAAAATAAGAGGGAAGCATTATAATCCATAGAACAAATAATATCCAAAGCATCATCCCAAAACAATAGCATAAAAGAAATAGTGTCTAGCATTAGGTCATCAAAACACCATGATTCTAGGGGCAACCCCCAACTAGATAAAATGCAGTGTCCCCACTGCATGCACACTAAAGTAAGAGTAAGAAGTGTCTCCTTGAATTTGCCTCAAGAGCTGCTCTCCCTATCTGACTCTGTACTGACACCACCAGGTTTGTCAACCAACCAATTAGTAGGGGCCTCATCATCACTACCTAGATTTGAAGAAGGCAATTTCTCATTTGGCTTGAGTACCTTAAAGATGCCTTTTAATCCCTTCCATAATTTCTTGAAGAACTTGTCTCTGTTCTTCTCTCTTCGTACCATCTTCTCATGTGATTGCTTGAGGTCCCTATATGATCCTACTAAGGTTGAGTACACTCTCTCTAGGCTGGCAATGGTGGCTCCCTATTTTTGTTGCTCCTTAATATTCTTCTTATAGTCAGATTGCGTTACATATGATTGACAGGATGTAGAGGGCTCTCTCGGACCCTGAGGTAATCTGGACACTAACTTTCTAACCACCCTCATTTAATCTAAAAGATCATTGAGGGGATTTGCTGATGAGGGTCCGCATGCTGCTAGGTCCTGCTAGGCTGCTTTGTTACAATCTCTCTTTCTTTTCTTACTCTAGCCTGGGGAACTGTCGCCTTTGAATTTGAGTGGACAATGATGGAGTCCGGGTGCACCCAAGTATCAGCATACTCCTCCACTTCTGCTTTCTTACAAAGTTCAATGATAAGATAAGGGAAAAATAGGTGCGTACCTCCATGGGTCTAATGAAAGCTGATCAGATAATCTCTCCCACATTAAGAGGGATGCCAAACAAGATGTAAGCCACCATTCGATCTCTTAAGTCCGTGACGTTGGTCATACAGGTGCAAGGTGATACTTGACTGCATATGATGTTTAACCAAAGTCTGGCCTCTACTTTAAAGTCCTTCATTAAAATATATTTCTTGGTGATGGACCAAGGAACTTCTTTACCAGGGCATAAAATAATGGCCATCCAGTACCCAGGCTCACATACCCTTGCGTGAAACTACTTCGTGTCGATATTTGGGAGGCGATACACCGTATTCACCTGATCTACTTCAAAATTTACCTATTTAACTCAAATTATCATCACTGGGTTTGTGATAGAGACTATGCTAAGGTTTGCGTAGAACTCACGCACCCACATCTCGTTGTCCTCGTAGGGTTCTAGGGCAAAGCATATCCATCCAGTCGTAGTGAGTCTGGCATAGAATTTTAGGAGTTTTTCTTCTACCTTGTCCAGGATGATGCCCCTCTGAAGGAGTAGCTTAGTCCTATGAAAATCATCATACTAGAGTTAGTGGCATTGTGCGGTCATGAATTTGCTATCGTTGAAGTCTTCCATCTTTGGGGCTGATGATCCATGAGAAATGTAACTCAGACTAATATTAGTTTTCTCATATGAAACACATGCTAGATTAAACAAATAAGCTCATGTGGTAGTGCCATGAGGGTTTTAGGGGCAATAAAAGAATGTACAGAAATATTTATAGTCTGCCATAACCTGCCCTCAGGTATGGAGATCGCGGAGTAGTAACCACAATTGCGGTTAAACGATTATTGTCATCGGGTTTGAGATCGCAGTACCTAAGACCAAGTTTTGACAAACTCTGAGTAATACCTCAGATATGATTTCACCCAAAAATTTTGCTTCAAGAAAACAGGGTAATGCTGTAAATAGTGAATTATTAGACTAGAGTATGTGATCCTAGCCCCAAACTTAAATAATTTGATCATGGAATTTGTAAAGGCTTTCAAGCTCACACATGGTGCGCACTTCTACTTATGAGGTTTAAAGCTTAATTACTGGGTACTCAAGACTTCCCCACACAGTGTGTACACTATCTATTGCAACGAAGCACATAAAAATAAAAAATTAGCATGAATGTGATACCACAAACATCAGTTCATGGTCTATATACACATTACTAGATCAAATCATGCAGTTTCATTCAAATCAAAGAAGTTTAGACAACTTACCACGTTATAAGATGCTATTGGAATGAGATGAACCTTGGTTATGCACTGTAGGACTAAAAAAAGAAGAAAATTTTGAGAGAAAATGAAGAAGGAGTGGGTGAACAGTGAGCTGTTGGATAGTCATTTAAACTGATTCGATTGTGATCGCGGTCTTAGTCACGCGATCGCGGTCACGTGGCCACAACAATTGCATTGACATGAGCTGCAACCGCACTAACTAAGACCCGAAATTTGATCCCTTACCTATCCTTTTCAGTCCTAAAATGACAAATTCACACTTTTCTTCTTCAAATTCAATCAAAATTTTGGTGAGCACCATTTTCTTAAGGTTTATGCATGCATAAACAAAGAAAAAATTTATTCTACCATGCATTAAAAAGATATGTTCCTCTTTTCGTGGCATGATGGTTGCCTTTCATCGAGCGCTTAATTTAAAGTCTTAGAAGGACGCTATTTCCATTTACTTTTGTGCTTCCACTTAGAAGATTTGAATCTCCGTCCCAACTTTCGCTCAATATGTAATGAACGGCAGAGGGATAAAAGATTTAGATCTTCCAAGAATAGGCTTGGAAGAGGTGAAGTAATGGAAAACAAGTTTTGGTCTTGCCATTTTGAAGATTTAAACCTTTTACCCATCTTCACATCGAAATTTCATTTTAGCGTCTAGGGTAAAAGTGAGCACATCAATAAGCCATTCCTTGGACTTTGACAATTGAGCATCTTGGCCTTTGATGGGTGGGGTTCCATGTTCTCCCATGGAATGTCAAACTCCAAAATACAAAAGTCGGACTCCACCTTCCGACAATCCTTCATTTGTTTAAAGTTATGGATCTTCGGCACAAACTCTAAACATAATGTTAAAAAGTGGGTTGAATGAGATGCAACACTTAATTTTAGGTTAACCTACTCCGGAGCATCTCCACCCCGAAATGAACTAGAGTCATTATGAGAGATTCATGTTGATTTGTCTCTTGGCTCTAGAACTATTTCCTTTATTTGGGCTTCTTCTCCTTCATATGAGTTGGATGGTTGGGAATCCATTGAGGAGTCTTCACTACCAAGCTCTTCATCATAGCTTTGTTTCTCTTCTTGATAACACTTCTTTTGAGTACTGGGAAAGATAGTGACAGTTTTAAGCTTTTCTTCTTTGCACAATAGCTCTTTCTTGACACTTGTCCATTATTTGTAAATGTATTCCATATTCTCCCCTATTGCATCTACCCAATCCAATATGGATAGTAACCTTAGGTCATAGCTAGTGGACTCGGTGCATTATTCTTTTGGTTTGTCATCATATGACCTAATAAAATCATAGAAAAAACTAGAAATTCAATTAGTATAATAGGGGGAGGGGGTGTTTAGACACTCATCCCAATCTCCTTGCAGACGGCCACACATGGAGAAACCATACTCCCAATTGGATGGAGGTGGTAAAATCTCTCCCCGGGGAGCATACTTACAATCTCTCATGAAGTGTGTTCCATAACAATACAAACATGAGGAGTCACGATATGACTTCCAATCATTAAAATCATGTTTATTAGAAGATGCCATCAAGAAAAGTAAAAATGAAATAAAATCTACCTACAAAGAAAAGCCACAAACAAATATTTACAAGCTTGAATTCAAGAAAGTAACTAAGAATTCAAATTAAATTAATACACCAAATTGTTCCCCGACAACAACACCGCTTTTGATAACGCTCAACTTACATATCATTTGAGTGCAAGGCAGTCGTCGTCAATATATTTACCCAACTTTGGAGTCAGGGTCAAATCCACGAGGAACAATATGAGTGGCGATCAAATTAATTCGACATAATATTTATAAGTTAGATCTAAACAAATGGTACAAAAAGATAAAATGGGGGAGGTGAGTTCCAACACTAATGTTTCTTTTTGGGATTTTCTAGTATAAATTCGGGGCTACGAATAATTAAAGTTTTAACAATTATGCACGGATCTTGGGATTATTCATTACTAAGGGAATGAGATGTGGGAATTAGTCATTAACACCAATTTAGTAAGTTAAATATGGGTAGGCTTGGTTATAGATTTTGATGCTAGTCTTTCAACAAAACACCAAACTTTCACCTATTGATTTTTTCGAATACCTAATGGGTGTGTTCAATAATTTGCAACCATAAGCTCAATCAAGGCATCCCTATTTCTAGGATGACACCCATGACATAGTTAACCTCATATTCACCCTTATGTCTAAGATAGTAAGAATTTAGCAAACTACACACATAATTATCTATCATTGCTTTGGTCCCCATATCCCTCTTTTAGGATGATATGGATTCCTAAAGTTCACCCAAAAACCCTTCTTTCGAAGATGGTATTGAACTTTCTAGAGCTCGGAGATTTCACTCATCAAACCCATGTGCGTATTTGGAGTTTTCACCCATCAAATCCCAACCAAATAGCATAGCAATAATATAACCTATAAACAAGAACTACCAAATAGATGCTAACAATCACAACCTACACATATTTAATCCCTTTTCACACATAATCCCAAGAGGGAGATTTAGCTACACATAAGATAAAAAAACATAGATATACCTATAATCTCCATTGAATCAAAGTTGTTGAAGATTTAAGCGAATGTTACTTCAAACTTGACATCAACAATGGAAGTGAGCAAATCTTCCACTTAGAAAGCCTCCAATGTATTCTTTACCCAAAATTTACACAGTATTTTCTTCTCCAAAAATAGAGGCTACAAAGTCTCAAGCTAAACCTAGAAAAATTAGGGAAGAAGAATGTGATGGAATGGATTATACATCCCATTAGGGTTTGAGTCTTTTTTTTCAAATTGAAATTAGTACGTGAAATTATAGTTTTGCCCTTGGGCTAAACATTTTTGCCAAGCCACAATCGCGCAAGTCTGGCTACGACTACGGCTATGCGACAGTGATTAACTTTTGCATTTGTGATTGATTGACCATCTTGACTGACCGTGAGCGCGGCCCATGGACCACGAACGCGGTAACTGAGGCTAGTTCACTGCAGATCTTCAGCTATAATTTTTCAGCTCCCTTTGATTATTTCAAGCTCCAATCCATATTTCTTTGTCTTTTCAACTCCTATACCTACAAAGAGTGGATATTACTGCATTAAATCACAATTATGACTCATTTAATCATTTGAGACAAGATAATATTCACTAAAACTAAGTGCAAATGAGTGGTAAAATCACCACTCATCAACCCTATGAACTCATTCATTCCTAGTTCTACCAAAATCACTTTAGTTACTAGCTTAACATTAAGTTAATAAGAATATTTTCAACTTAGAGTGATCGATCGATGACTCGGGACAGGATGAATGTAATACCAACACCATACAATTGTAAAGACTCAATTGAAGTTGTAGTTGACTCTATGAACTCATTCATCCCTAGTTCTACCAAAATCAATTTAGTTACTAGCTTAACATTAAGTTAATGAGAATCTTTTCAACTCAGAGTGATTGATCGATGACTCGGGTCAGCATGAATACAATACCAACACCATGCAATTGCAAAGACTCAATTGAAGTGGTAGTTGACCCTATGAACTTGTTCATCTGTAGTTCTACCAAAATCTATTTAGGTACTAGCTTAACATTAAATTAATGAGAATCTTTTCAACTCAAAGTGATTGATCAACGACTCAGGTCGGGATAAATACAATACCAACACCATGCAATTGCAAAAACTCAATTGAAGCATTCATACCTAGTTCTACCAAAATCAATTTAGGTACTAGCTTAACATTAAGTTAATGAGAATATTTTTAACTCAGAGTGATCAATCAATGACTTGGACTGGGATGAACGCAATACCAATACCATACAATTGCAAAGACTCAATTAAAGTTGTAGTTGACCCTATGAACTCATTCATCCCTAGTTCTACCAAAATCAATTTAGGTACTAGCTAAACATTAAGTTAATGAGAATCTTTTCAACTCAGAGTGATCGATCGATGACTCGGGTCGAGATCAACACAATACCAACACCATGCAATTGCAAAGACTCAATTAATGTTGTAGTTGAACCTATGAACTTATCCCTAGTTCTACCTAAATCAATTGTAATAAAATCTATTGCAACAAATGACCGAGCTATTAGAAATTTTCAAATAGATATTCATATCTATTGCAATAGATGACATATCTGATTTAATTATCAAATAGACATTTGCATCTGTTGTGACGAATGACTAAGCTATAAGAAATTTTCAAACAGATATTGATATCTGTTGTAATAGATGATATATCTGATTTAATTATCAAATGAACATTTGCATCTGTTGTTACAGATGATCGAGCTGTTAGATTTTTTCAAATAGATATGATATCTATTGTAACAGATAATATATCTGATTTAATTATTAAATGGATATTTTTATCTATTGCTACAGATGACTGAGCTATTGGCTTTTTTCAAACAGATATTGATATCTATTACAATAGATGACATATCTATTTGAAAATCTTTTTTTCTTTTAATTTTAAAGCATGCTTCTATTCGAAAGAAGAAAGATATATAGATAAAATAGTACTACTAAAGGCAGTAAAAAATATTTTTTGAATAACTTAAAAATCTCATTGAGTAGTCTTTTCTTGTATTTTCAATGTCACCCGTCTTCCTTAAGCCCCTCAAGTTATTAATGAATATTAATTAATGAATATTTAAACCTATGTCTACATCTAGAATTATCTTATCTCTCGTTCCTTCAGTCCTAAATTTATTTTATTTATCTCTCATTTTTTTATTTCTCTCCTCTTTAGGGTTATCACAATCTTTTTTCTCTTTTTTTCTCTCCTCTTTCTTATAAGGATCCATTCAGATCTAAACTGATCAATATCTATCTTCGAATTGCTATTTTGATCCGCTTTTAACATTGCAGGTAAGGTATGGTTTACTATTGCTCTTTCATTCTCTTTTTCTTCTTTGCAAATTATTTACATCTATTTTTTAATTTAAATACCATTTACCCATATCATATTTATTTAAAAAATTTAAAGAAACTTTTAAGTGTTGAATAAATGATTCGAGAATTTTTATTACAATATGCGAAAAAAGTCATTTGTTGGGAAAAGTTTAAAAGCCTTGTTGGCAATATCATTTTTTATGTATTTTGTTTGTTTCATTATTGCTGATGTTGTTATTGATGTTGTTGCTGGGGTTGGTGTTGTTGAAACTTATTGTATGGTGTTGTTGATGATGTTGGAACAAAGAATATTGCTTTGTTGTTGTTGATAGTGTTGAAAAAATTGATGTTTTTTCTTTGTTGTTGATGTTTTTTATTTGTTGTTTCTTTGTAGTTTATACTATTGTTGATGTTGCAACAGACAGAGAAACTATTGCAACAAGTCAAACCACTAGCATGACTGGTTTGATGTATTCCAACAGAATCCACATCTATTTCAATAGACTCCACATCTATTTCATCAGACTCCACATCTATTGCAACAGACTCCACATTTGTTACGACAAACTCCATATCTATTGCAATAGACTACACATCTGTTACAATAGATGGATAATGTTCTTTCTATTTTTCTCTTGTTTGACATTAATTTTTTTCTCTTCTTTGTAGATATACAGAACTAAAAGTTGATCAACCTTTGCCCGACCAACATACGAGGCTACAGTAAAGCTGGGTTCGGAGGAATAAGCTACTTGCAGATAGAACCACTTCATATGTGGGAGGTATGTATTATTAATAGTATTATCATAAAAACACACATAGGAGACACTAATTTTATGAATGTTCTTTTTTACCATTTAGTCATTGATCATTCAAACAAGATATCTGCAATTTTACAGTTAAGTTTGATAGGTCCAAACTGATAACGTTGAGGGACTATGAATATGGTTCTGGTACCCTGATGTCGGTTATTGCTCATGTTATGTGTCAAGAATTGTGAAGGGATCTAGTTTTTGTGTCATTGTAAAGAGATTCAATAGCAATTGGACTAAATTTTAGGGTGTATTGGACTCTGAGAGGGCCTTTGAAGCCTCCCACTGCTTCAACTAAGAGCGAAAATCAATATAGTTATTGCCCTAGCCCAAATTTATATGGTTGGGTTGCTCGGGGTGATGCTTATACGCCAAAATGTATGGTAGAAGAATACCTGTGAGGGTAAATAGGAGGTTGATAAAGGATTATATAAACTAAGAGCTAATTAAAGAGGAAACAAAGGGTAGAAAGGAACTTCTAGGGAATCTGGCCGATGAAACTGACTTAGAACATGAGAAATCTAAATAAAGTGTAAATATGATAGTGTATCCAGTAATGGAAAATCTGTGTGTCGTTTCTCTGAAAAAATAGTGCAGATGGTCTCTTTTCTAGAGAGAAAATACTAGGTAGCGTGGTCGAGATGATCACCTACATAAAAAATATCAGAACACCAAGAAAGTAGCCTCGCAAGCATCGAGGGTTGAAATGATATACAGTAAGTCAAAAAAATTTGTGCCAATAACAACTGCAGTTAAAATAAGGAATCTAAGCAAAGGAGTCAATTTTTGAATCTTAAATTGCATCCCATGCCTTTTTATTTGTGGTTTCAATTAGGTCTACTGCTATTGATTTGACCTGATTGGAACAACAAACAATATTGAAAGACAGATTGAGTATCATTAATATCTTAGCAATATGTATATAATTGATTATGTTTTCTAGCCTTAGCATGCTTTCAACATATCTTGGAGAAGATCAGAGGCTTGCTGTAGTATGTGAATTCCAATAATTTTTAAGCTTGCCTCTAACTTGTTGATTCTGTATTCAATTTTATCATTTCTGTTATTGAGGTCAGTGAAGATTTCTTTGTCTTTTATGAGCTTGTCAATGAGGAATAACTTCTTCAAAGTTGTGGCATTGTAAAAGGACTTCAAAAGGCTTCCAAAAAAGTTTCTTTAGTAGGCTTAAATGATACATATAGGGTTCTCTATGTTTTTTTTAGGTCAAAATGTGTTAATGCACACTCAAGCAGTGGTCCCAACAGTTGAACAACTCACTTTTATCGAACATTGTTCAATGCAGCTTGCTGAACAAACCCTCAAAGGTTTTGATAGATCAATTAGCTTGGAATTATGTAATATTTGATCTAAACTGATTCTACCAAACCTATCAAATGTTATGTAACTCCAGGCTCATTACCCTATCAAAACCTTTGCCTGATTTAGTTCACAAATTAAATAAGCTCAATCTCTCAGCCTTTCTGCTGATCAATCTTCTCCCATATAGAGGACAAGATACCCACTATGCAAAATCTTACACCGTTGTCAAAAATCTTTCCATAATGAAATATTTTATAAGGCATGACTATTAGTCATAATTAGAAGTCATGACTAGTTGTTATGACTAGTTGTCATGACTACTAGTCATGCTTTCTCAGGACTTTCACTGTGGCAAGAATTTCTAGCGATGATGTAGAATTAGACATGGCAGATATCTTGTCCTCTATATGGGAGAAGATTGTTCACCAGAAAAGCTTAGAGATTGAACTCGCTTGATTTGTGCACTAACTCAGGTAAAGGTTTCGATAGGGTAATGAGCCTGAAGTTATGTAACGTTTGATAGGCTTGGTAAAATAAGTTAAGATCAAACATTACATAATTCCAGGCTAATTGAACCTTTGAAGGTTTGTTGAGCTAGTTGCATTGAACAACGCTCTATCAAATGAGTTGTTCAACTGTTGGAACCACTGCTTGAGTATGTATCAACACATTTTAACCTAAAACAAACATAGCGAACCCTATATGTATCATTTAAGCCTACTGATGAAAGTGTTCTGGAAGCCTTCTGATGGCCTTTTACAATGCCATAACTTCAAAGAAATTGTTCCTCATTGACAAACTCATAAAAGACCAAGAACTCTACACTGACCTCAACTACAACAATGACAAGATTGAATACAGAATCAAAAAGTAGGAGGCAAGCTTAAAAATTATCAGGATTCACATACTACAATAAGCCTCTGATCTTCTCCAAGATATGTGTAATACCCCGTATTTCCCTAGCCTAGATTAACTCTGAATACTTGAGAGATCCAATATAAATTTTTGTAAATACTTAATATTTTACAGTTTAGAGCCTACCATTGTGTAGGGAATTGAATTATCTTTCCGACTATATAAAATTCGCCTAAATATAATAATTGGATAAGAAGTTGTGGCTATTTTAAGTTTTAGTCGTTAAACACCGTCATTCACTAGTAGCACATTGCGGAGTATGTCTAAATGGCAATTGTCATTTTCCACTGACCCGACGCGATTCCATTATATCTCGCCAAGAGCTAATTTCCCAATTGTCACTTTTCCAGTGTTGCTCCACAATAATAGTGCATCGCGCCAAGGACTAGTTTCCCATCCGTAAGGCACCACAATGGTGCTACATCACGCCATCAGCCCAGTTCCCAGTTTTCCACTTTCCAATGAGCCGGCGCGATTGTACCGCATCGCGTCGGGGTGAAAAATTAAGATTTTTAGCTTTCATTATTTAATTTCAAGGGATGTTTCGTCAATTCTCAAAATCGCTAATCAGCCTAAACATGAGATTTATATCCTAAATAACCTAATACCTCATTATTCACTCACTTTTCTCAAGATTTAAAACATTCTCTCTCAAGAGGCAAAAACCCTAGCTTCAAGAATCAAGGTCAATCCTCAAGAAATCCTCTAAGAACCTTCAAGAACTCTTCTTCTCAGGTATGTTAGCTGTTCATCTATGGGTTTCTTTCACCCATAGAGTCCACGAATACATTTTTAAAATACAAGATTGTTGAATTATGGACTTCCATGCTTGAATTGAATTGAATTCATGTTTACATTATTGTTAGGTTTTAGTCCATGATTAAATTACATTCTTTTATGAAATTAACCATTGTATGTGTTGAATTACATGATATTTATGATAAACCCTTTAATTTGTAAGTTGATTGTTGAAACCATGTCAACCCTAAGTGTTTATGATTTAATGTTTCAATTATGCCTCCCCATGTGTTTGATAAAATGCCTATGTGAATTAAATAGTGCCATTATAACATGATAACATGTATTCCATATTCATGTACAAGTTAATGCATTACAAGTGTTTGATAAAATGTCTTTATGAATGAATTATGGATAAGTGTATAGTGTTATGTATTCAAGATTATGCTATGCCTTTCTTTTATGCCATCGAGTCCTGGGGGTATTTAATACCTGATAATTTAGCTGTCTACCTAGAGCCAGTGTTAGTTACAGAATCTTAGTCATGTCATGATCAGTAGTACTCTCAGTCAGTTATAGAACTCAGTCGGTTACAGAACTCAGAAGAACTTAGTAGACTCAGTATCAGTCCATTCAGTTCAGTATAATCAAGTTAGTGTCTATTCAGTTGGGAGTACAATTCAGGACCGAGAGAGCCTAGGGATGGAGGCTCACCCGTTAGTTAGGATTGGATTCCTAGAAAGAATCCCTAAGTTTTAGAACTATGTAGCCAGCGTATGTTATTAGATGTCACCCATTAGATAGGACGGACATACTCACTCACGGATCACCCGTAAGTTTAAGACTGATTTCAGGGGTCACCCGTTAGATAGGACTGAGTCCATAATAGATGTTAGTACACATGGCACAGTAGTAGCACCCTTTCAATTGGGGTTACAGATTAGAACCCAAATCAGTTATCTTATTTGATTTGGGGTATGTCGATTGATGATTACCTCCCATAGTTTCAATTTTAGTCTTCAGTTTAGAACTCAGTTCATTTTATTGAATTAGGACTATCAGACACAGTCAATAAATATCAGTAAATCAATTATCAGTAACTTCAGATAAAATTTACTCAATTATCAGAACTCAGTGCTCAGCTTTAAAAAAGCTCAGTTACAGTCTATACGTATATGTACAATATTGCAGACTCAGTGATTTCTGTAGTATCAGTTATCCACATACTTTTATATTCAGTTACACTATATCATTCAGTTAGTTACTGTTCATGCATATGAACCCTTGCATTCAACCTTACCTCATCTAGCATACCAGTACATTTTACGTACTGATCGCATACTCTTTCTTTGCGTTATGATATCTCATATCATAGGTTTGAATGCTTACGATCCCGACAAAATTTAGATAAATCCAGTCAGCAGTTGTAGATTTAGAAGTGAGTCCTTATCTATTGGGGATATGATTTATTTTACTTTATTAGTAGTTCAGTTGTTTGAGTTAGTTGGGGGCTTGTCCCATCAACTTTGTATTGAGACAGTTCAGTTAGAGGCTTTCAAACTAGATCAATTCAGAAAGTGTTTAGTTTTATTTTTACCAGATGTTATTATTTATCATTATTTATATTTTGAACCTTATGGTAATTCAGCCTAATTCTACATTTATTTTAGTATTACTATTAAGTGCTCATAGCAGATATCAGTTATGGGTTAGCTTAAAGTCCTTCGAGGTCATAAGAACCGTGTGGCAGCCAGGGTGTACTCTCGGGGCATTATAAACTTGGTATCAGAGCCTAAGGTTCAACAGAGCCCTAGGGAGTCTGAAAGTCGCATCAAGTAGAGTCTTGTGAATTGGTGTATAGCGCACCACACTTATAGGAGGCTATGAGATATTTTAGGAAATGTTTCCCTTCTTTCAGTATTTTTATCGTGCGAGTGAGCATAAGCTCAAGTTAAATTCTCAATCTAATTCTTTTCTTTCTTACGATTATAGAACATGCTTCCTAAAGGACTAACAAAAAGAGAATAAAAAATTAGTCAACACCTCATCCTATTTAGGTAAATCCTTTTGAAGAGCATGTCTCCCTTGCATAATTTAGAGCTACATTCACTACTCTAGTGTAATACCCGTGCTTTTTTGTAGCTTAAAAATTATCTTAAGGATGTTAGAACTTGCTTTGAAATAAGAATTCATTCTTATATACATGGTATTTCCATCGATATATAATTTGCCTAAATCCGACACCCGGGCGAAGAGTTAGAGCTTTTTTAGTGAGACAGTGTTTAACTTGAGCCTTCAACGCATCGCAGAGATAGCTCAAATGGCAATTGTTGAATTCCAAAGTTTCTCCATGATACTGGCACATCGTACCAAGCTTTCGAGTTGTAGACAAGGTGGCAACGCGATAGCTCCGCATTGCGCCACCATACAGTTTCCCAATTATCAATTTCCAGTGACACAACGCAATAATGTCGCGTCGCGCCAAGGGCCCAATTCGAGAAATTTTACTTTAAGTTAAATTACGTGTCCATGGTTAAAAGGGTCAATTTTTCCCCTATATAAGCTTCCAAACACGGGATTTATCCCTTATTCATCCAACATATTAATGTTTTTATCAAATACTCTCAAGAACTCAAGCTAGGGTTTTCATAGAAGGTCCAATTTCAAGAAGGTTTCACCATCAATCTTCAGGAAATCATGATCTAAGGTATGCATAGTATTCATTCATGGACTCCTTTCATCCATGAAGTCCAAGAATCTTGTTTAACTACAAGTTATGGATTTTCTTTATGTTTTCATGCTTTGTATGGTCTATTTCTTGTTGATAAATGAGGAATTGATTTATATTCCATGATTTGATGATAAATTCCATGTGGGTTGATTAGTATAGATAAAGATTTATGAAATCTCATGACTAAAACCTTGTATGATGGAATTGGAATTGAAGCATGACATTTAATTGTTGTATAATTTGCTTTACATGTGCTATGCCTGCAATATGTTTGATTAAATGCCTAGATGAAGAAAAATTGTCTAACTAGCTTGATATCAACAAATCCCCATGTATGTACAAGTTTATACCTATTGCATGTTTGATGAAAGGCTCCTATGAATGTAGTATGTATTATGATGTTAGTCAAGTCTTCAAGTAAATCATGCTATATCTATTTCCTTTTATCGAGTCTTAGGGGTACTTGTACCCAAAATATTAGTTGTGTTCCTAGAGCCATGTCATATTTTTCACGATATTCTTAGTCAAGCTATGAACTCTTAGACTTCAGATAGTCTTATGACTCACGAAAAATCTCCATGATCTCATGACTCAGTCAGTTGTCAAATATCAGTAGTATTCTGTCAGCCATAGAAATTCAGTAACTCAGTCCATACTTAGTTTAGTTTAGTAAATCAGGTTCAGTGTCCATTCAAATGGGAGTATGAATTAGCACCGAGTGAACCCAAGGATGGGGACTCGCCTGTTATACGAGGCTGCGATTCTTAGAAGCAATCCTTGCATTCCAGAACTATGTAGCCAGCATAGGTTGAGACATAATAGCCTGCTATATGAGGGTAGATGAGGTGGCTTAACCTGTTATGTGAGGGTTCCCACCATTCTCGCTAGAGTTACCTGTTATATGAGGGCTACTCACATGTTGTCCTTACCAGTGGCACAGTATTGACACCCTTCTAATCAAGGCATAAATTGTACCCCAGCTCAGCTATTATAGCACATTTAGGGCATGTCGGTTAGATACTACTTCCCACAGTTTAATGTTATAGAATCAGGACTGTCAAATACAGTCAATCAATCTCAGTAATAGAACTCAGATAGTTCTTCAAATTTTAGGACTGTCAGACACAGTCAATTTAGACATAGTATAGAACTCAGATAGTTCTATCAGATTTAGGACTGTCAGACACAATCATCCATGTTATCAATTATATTCAGATACAGTTATTCATGTTATCAGTTATGTCATGTTATCAGTATCCAGACTCAGTAGTCATGCTACCATAATATCAGTATCATGATATCACGTTGTCAGTTACAGTTGCATATTTATGTATACCTTCTCAGTTTTATGTTAGACAGTCAGTTAGTATTGATCATGCATGCAAACCCTTGTATATAGCCTACCTCACATGTATACTTGGTACATATGTACTGATGCATTCGCGCTATGGTGCTTTCTTTTTATGTTACACCATAGGTTCAGAGACACGAGTTCCAGATCAATAGTAGATTCCAATTTTAGAAGTTAGAGTAGAAATGAGTCCTTATCCTTCGAGGATATAATAATTTTCTAGTATCTCATTAATTAGCTTATTAGTTGGAGTTAGTTGGGGACATATCCCATCAACTCCTTATTCAGATTCTTCAGACAGTAGAGGCTTTCAGACTAGATGCAGACTAGATATAGACTATCATACTCAGACTTCAGTATTTTTAGTTTTGTTTTAGGTATTCTATTACCCCACACAGATGTTATATCATTTAGTTATATTCATGATCGAACCTTATGGCCTTTCAGTGTATGTTTTTGCATTATTAAGTTATCTTATGTAGTATACAGGTACAGAAATCAGTCATTGGTTAGCTTGTGGTCCCTCGGGGTCATGACCATCGTGAAGCATTCCGATTTAGCAAATTGGGTTGTTACAAACTTGGTATGAGAGCCTAAGGTTTAATAGAGTCCTAGGAAGTCTGAAAGCCACATCTAGTAGAGTCTTGTACATGGGTGTGTTGCACGCCATATTAATGTGAAAGAGGATATGAGATGTTTTAAGAATAGTTTCCCTTCTTTCAGTATTCATGTCGTTCCTGTGAGCATAATCACAAGCCAGTCTCCCAGTCTAATCCGCTTCTTCTCTTTATTTCAGAACATGTCTCCTAAGAAAAGAAATCAATCAGCCCCTCAGCCCGAAGAACCTTTGGGCGATCATGTTTCTCATGTGGAGTTTAGGACCATATTTACCACTCTTGCTCAATCATTCGCTGCACATAATAAACGGTCAACAGTCATTTCAGCCAACTCAATGGCCAACTCAGCTGCAGCGAGGATTCGGGACTTTACCTGAATGAATCCTCCAACCTTCCTCAGGTCTAAAGTAGATAAAGACCCTCAGGAATTCTTAGATCAAGTTCAAAAATTGACAGATGCAATGGGGGTGACTACTGTTGAAAGTGTTGAGCTAACTGCATACCAGTTGCAGGATGTGGCTCATGCTTGGTTCAAAAAGTAAAAGTTCAAAAGATCAGATGATGCAGGTCGTATAGAGTGGGAGGAGTTTGTCACTGCATTCTTAGATAGATTCTTTCCCTAAGAGCTTAGAGAAGCTAAGGTGCTAGAGTTCATCAACATCAGGAAAGAGAATATGACAGTGAATGAGTATTCTTTTAAGTTTATTCAATTAGCCAGGTATGCCCCTCATGTGGTTGCAGATAGTAGATCCAAGATAAGTAAGTTTGCTTCAAAGGTGAATGATAACGTGGTTAATAAGTGCAGATCCGCTATGCTGAATAGTGACATAACCTTAGCTAGACTTATGACCCATGCTCAGCAGATAGAAGAACAAAACATTAAGCAGAGAGAAAAACAAATTAAGAAAGCTAGGACAGGTACCTTCAATTTTAGTCAGCCTAAGTTAGAAGGAAGAAATTGTTCCCAGTTTTATCCTAAGTCATCAGTTCCAGCTCCCTCTATAGCTAGTGCTCCAGTTCCTAAGTTCGGAGAGGGTAACAAAGATAGAGGTCCAGGCTCTAAGAGCCAAGACAGTTTTAGTAGAGCCCGCACCTATTCTCTTTGCCAGACTTATGGTAAGCACCATCAGGGTATGTGTAGAACAGGTAGTGGCATGTATTTTGGTTGTGGTAAGCCAGGCTATAGAGTTAGCGACTATTTGTAGCCATGTCCTCAGGGTCAACAGAATCGCTCTTCAGCCCAGTCTAATCACCCAAATCAGTCCTAAAATACTAGCAGAGCTCTTCTCAGTCTCTATCCAGTAGGTAAAACCATCATAGCCCGACGGGTATACAAGAACTGCCCAGTTATGATATTTCAGAAAGTTACTTCAGCAGACTTAGTCGAATTAGAGATGATTGATTTTGATGTCATTATCGGCATGGATTGGCTTCATTCCTTCTATTCCACAGTAAACTGTAGAAACAGAATAGTTCGGTTTCAGTTCATAAATGAACCCACCTTGAGTAGAGGGGTAGTACTTCAGTGTTCAGAGGTCATTTTGTTTCCTACCTCCAGGCTAGGAAAAAAATATCTAAGGGATGTGTTTATCATCTAGTTCATGATAGAGATTCCAATTCTGAGGCTCCTAGTCTCTAATCAGTCCCAGTAGTGAATGACTATTCATATGTCATTCCCGAAGATCTTCCAGGAATTTCTCCCTAAAGGGAAATAGACTTGGGTATTGATCTTCTTTCAGACACTCAGCCTATATTTATTCTGCCATATAGAATGGCACCAGTAGAACTCAAGGAACTGAAAAAACAGTTGAAGGATCTCTTAGGTAAGGGATTCATTAGACCCAGTATTTCCCCGTGGAGCGCACCAGTCTTATTCACGCACAAGAAAGATGGTTCTTTCAGAATATGCATTGATTACCATCAACTCAATAAGGTTACGGTCAAGAACAAATATTCTCTTCCCAGAATTGATGACTTGTTTGACCAATTTTAGGGTGCCGGTTATTTCTCTAAGATAGACCTCAGATTCGGCTATCATTAGCTTAGAGTTAGAGAATATGAAATCTCAAAAATAGCTTTCCGTACTCGGTATGGTCACTTCAAATTTTTAGTTATGTCCTTTGGTCTTACCAATGCCCCAGCAGCTTTCATGGACTTGATGAACCACGTGTTTAAGCAGTACTTGGACATGTTCATCATAGTCTTCATAGATGATATTCTGGTCTATTTCTGCACTGAGAGAGATCATGAAAACTATCTCAGAATAGCACTTCAGACTCTCAGAAATCATCAATTATTCACCAAGTTCAGTAAGTGCGAATTTTGGCTAAGATCAGTAGCATTCCTTGGCCATATTATTTCCAGTGATGGAATTAGAGTAGATCCTCAAAAGACCGAAGCAATAAGAAACTAGCCTCGCTCTGTCTCTCCATCAGATATCAGGAGTTTCTTGGGTCTGGCTGTCCATTACAGATGGTTTGTTGAGGGATTTTCTTCTATTGCATCTCCTATATCCAAATTGACTCAGAAAAAGTTTACATTTCAGTGGTCAGATCCATGTGAGAAAAGTTTTTAGGAATTAAAGACTCGACTCACCTCAGCTCCAATTCTAGCATAACCAGATGGTTCAGACGGGTTTGTAGTATATTTTGATGCATCTAGAGTAGGTTTAGGTTGTGTTCTCATGCAGCATAGTAAGGTCATAGCCTACGCCTTCAGACAGCTTAAACCTCATGAAAAGAATTATCCTACTCATGACCTTGAGTTAGCAGCCGTAGTATTTTCCTTAAAGATTTGAGGCATTATCTCTATGGAGTTCATATAGACGTCTTCACAGACCATAAGAGCCTTCAGTATGTCCTTTCTTAAAAAGATCTCAATCTTTATCAGAGAAGGTAGTTAGAGCTCTTAAAAGATTATGACATGAGTGTCTTTTATCATCCGGGCAAGGCAAATGTAGTGGCCGACACTCTCAGCAGACTCTTTATGGGTAGTCTTTCTCATGTTGAGAATAGTAAGAAGAAGTTAGCTCAAGAAGTAAACCAGCTTGCTAGACTAGGCTTTCGCTTAGTCGACTCTTAGAGGGCGGTGTATGTGTTTAGAGTAGTTCAGAATCATCTATAGTTTCCGAGGTAAAAGAAAAGTAAGATAGAAATCCCAGCCTAGTCAAGTTAAAGGAGTCAGTTCAGAATCAGAAAATAAAGGTTTTCTCCCAAGGGGGAGATAGCGTCCTTCATTTTCAGGGTCGTCTCTGTGTTCCAGGCGTAGATGACATAAGGCGGTAAATTTTTGTAGAAGCGCATGGTGCGCGCTACTCTATTTATCTAGGGGGCACAAAGAAGTACTACGACTTCTAGGAGATCTATTGGTGGGGCGAGATGAAGAGAGATATTGCAGAATTTATGGCTAAGTGCTCTGCATGTCAGCAAGTTAAGATAGAGCATTAGAAGCCTAGTGGCTCCATGTAGGAGTTCAATATTCCTACTTGGAAGTGGGAAGTTGTGAACATGGACTTCATGATGGGTTTGCCTCAAACTCGTCATCAACATGATTTAGTTTGGGTCATCATAGATAGAATGACCAAATCAACTCATTTTTTTCTAGTTCATACCTCTTATTCAACCAAGGATTACACCAAAATCTACATTAAGGAGCTGTTCAAATTACACGGTGTTTCGTTATCTATTATCATAGACAGAGGTACCCAGTTCACCTCTCATTTTTGGAAAGCATTCTAAAAGGGTTTTGGTATTCAAATTTATCTCAGTACAGCCTTTTATCCTCAGACAGATGGTTAAGAAGAAAGGACCATTTAGACTTTGGAAGATATACTAAGGGCGTGTGTAATTAATTTTAAGGGTATTTGGGATGACTAATTTCCTTTGATTAAATTTGGATACAACAATAGCTATCATTCCAGTATTCAGATGGCTCCATTTGTAGATTTTTATGGTAGGAGATGTAGTTCTCCAATCGGTTGGTTTGAAGTTAGTGAGGCCTCAGTCATAGGTCCTGACTTGGTATTCGACGCCTTAGAGAAAGTTCAGTTAAATAAAGAAAGATTCTGTGCTGCTCAGAGCCGACAGAAGTCTTATGCGGATGTTCGTAGAAAGGATCTCAAGTTCAAGATTGGTGATTATGTCTACCTCAAGATCTCTCCTATGAAGGGAGTGAAGATATTCGGCAAGAAGGGAAAGCTCAGTCCCCGATATGTCGGTCCCTTCAAGATTCTCAGTTGTTTCGGCAAGGGAGCTTATGAGCTTGAATTGCCTTCAGATTTAGCCTCAGTTTATTCAGTCTTTCATGTCTCTTTGCTCAAGAAGTGTATAAGTGACCCATCAGTCGTAGTCCCTATTTAGAGCATAGATGTTCAGAACAGCCTCTCTTATAAAGAGATTACAGTTGAAATCTTAGACTATCAGACTCGTATATTGAGGCAAAGAAGTCCCTTTGGTTAAAGTTCTTTGGCAAAATCAGTCCATCAAGGGAGCTACTTGGGAAACAGAAGCAGATATGCGTACCAAGTACCCTCACCTTTTTCCCGCCAACTCAAATCAAGCTCAATGTAATAGTTCTCCTTAAGCTTACTCAGTTTCATGATTAATGTACATCACTAACTTAGTATTAAGTCTCATGCTCATGTTCTAATAATAATCTTGGTATCAAGTACCACCTCATATTCAGTCAGTCATTCATGTATCATATCAGTTATATAGTTATGCATGAGACATGTATTCTCATTGTGAGAAACTCAGTTCTTCAGAACTTTTAGTTATGCATTTATGAATCAGTTACGCATGCATCAGATATGCATGTTAGTATGTTATGTTCAGCTTGTCAGTCACGCCCGTCATGAGATCATGTTCCAGTTATTCATGTTTAGCTCATTGTTTCCCCTCTTAGTCAGTTTTATTTGAGGATGAATGTTCTCAAGGGGGAGATATTGTAATACCCGTGATTTTTTGTAGCTCGAAAATCATCTCAAAGATGTTAGAACTTGATTTGAAATAATAATTTATTCTTATACACGTTGTATTTCCATAATTTTCACTTCCTATCATGTGGGAAATTGAATAAGCTTTCCATCGATATATAATTTACCAAATCTGAGACCCGAGCAAAGAGTTAGAGCTTTTTTAGTGAGACAGTGTTTGACCTGAGCCTTTAGCACACGCAGAGATAGCTCAAATGGCAATTGTTGAGTTCCAGTGTTACTCCGCGATACTGGCGTGTCGCGCTAAAATTTCAAGTCATAGACAAGGTGGCAACGCGATAGCTTCACGTCGCGCCACCATGCAGTTTCCCAATTATCAATTTTCAGTGACACAGCGTGATAACGCCGCATCACGCCAAGGGCCCAATTTGAGAAATTTTACTAAAAGTTAAATTATGTGTCCAGGGTTGAAAGGGTCAATTCCCCCCCCCCCCCCATATAAGCTTCTAAACATGGGATTTAGCCCTTATTTATCCAAAATATTGATGTTTTTCTCAAATACTCTTAAGAACTCAAGCTAGGGTTTTCATAGATGGCCTAATTTCAAGAAGGTTTCACCATCAATCTTCACAAAATCACGATATAAGGTATGCATAGTGTTCATTCATGGACTCCTTTCGTCCATGAAGTCCAAGAATCCTTTTTAACTACAAGTTATGAATTTTCTTCATGTTTTCATGCTTTGTATATTCTCTTTCATGTTGATAAATGAGGAATTGATTTCTATTCCATGATTTGATGATAAATTCCATGTGGGTTGATTAGTATAGATAAAGATTTACGAAATCTCATGACTAAAACCTTGTATGATGTAATTGGAATTGAAGCATAATGTTTAATTGTTGTATAATGTGCTTTACATGTACTATGCCTACAACATGTTTGATTAAATGCTTGGATAGAGGAAAATTATCTAACTAGCATGATATCATGAAATCCCCATGTATGTACAAGTTTATGCCTATCACATGTTTTGATGAAAGGATCCTATGAATGTAGTACGTATTATGATGTTAGTCAAGTCTTCAAGTAAATCATGCTATGTTAGTTTCCTTCTATCGAGTCCTAGGGGTACTTATACCCAAAATATTAGCTGTGTGCCTAAAACCATGTCATATTTTTCACGATACTCTCAGTCAAGCTATAAATCTTAGACTTCAGATAGTCTTATGACTCAGGAAAAATCTCCATGGTCTCATGACTCAGTCAGTTGTCAGATATCAATAGTATTCTGTCAGCCACAAAAATTCAGTAACTCAGTCCATGCTCAGTTCAATTCAGTAACTCACATATATACTTGGTACATATGTACTGATGCATTCGCGCTATGGTACTTTCTTTTTATGTTGCACCATAGGTTCAAAGACACAAGTTCCAGATCAATAGTAGATTCCAATTTCAGCAGTCAGAGTAGAAGTGAGTCCTTATCCTTCGAGGACATAGTGATTTTCTAGTATCTCATTGATTAGCTTATTTGTTGGAGTTAGTTGGGGATATGTCCCATCAACTCCTTATTCAGATTCTTCAGATAGTAGAGGCTTTCAGACTAGATGTAGACTAGATACAAACTATTATGTTCAGACTTCAATATTTTCAGTTTTGTTTTGGGTATTCTATTACCCCACACAGATGTTATATTATTCAATTATGTTAATGATCGAATCTTATGGCCTTTCAGTGCAAGTTTCCGCATTATTAAGTTATCTTATATAGTATACAGGTACAGATATCAGTCATGGGTTAGCTTATGGTCCCTCGGGGTCATGAGCACCGTGTAGCATTTTGGTTCAGCAAATCGACTCGTTATATCTAGCCAATTTTATAACAGCTCAGATTGAACGACCAACTACTGTTCAGGTTAACCTAGTGGCCAATACTGCTACATCTAGGATTCAGGACTTCATTCAAATGAATCCTCCCCTATTCTAAGGATCTAAGTCAGAAAAGGATCCACAGGAGTTCCTCGATCAGATTCAGAAAGTCATAGATATTATGAGAGTGACTTCCAGTGAGAGTGCTGAGTTAGCTACCTATCAGCTATAAGATGTAGCTCATACGTGGTTTAATAAGTAGAAGGTAGATAGGGGCACAGATGCAGGGCCCATAGAGTTGAAAGAGTTTGCTACTGCTTTTCTAGATAGATTCTTTTCCTTAGAACCGAGAAAATCCAAAGTATTAGAGTTCATTAATCTCAGGCAAGGCAGTATGAGTGTGAAAGATTATTCCCTTAAGTTTACTAAGTTAGCGAGGTATGATCCCTATTTAGTAGCAGACAATAGGTCCAGAATAAGTAAGTTTGTGTATGGGGTGTCAGATAGTGTGGTTAAGGAGTGTAGAACTACGATATTGCTTAAGGAGATGGACATTTTTAGGCTTATGGTCCATGCTCAAGAGATTAAAGAGAAGAATCTTAAGAAGAAGGAGAGAGAAAACAAGAGAGCTAGAACAGGTAGTTTTAATTTCAATCAGCCTAAGTCAAAGAGTGGTAACCATTCACAGTCTCCACTCCAATGGGTTAGTCTATCATAGCCCGACAGGTATACAGAAACAGTCCGATTATGATATCTCAGAAAGTCAGGCCTTTAAATTTTAGTAGTAATGTTAGTATGTGTAGAAAAGCAGTGGGAGAGATTGATGCCTAACCCGTCCTTACCTCCGTGCAAAGTATTGTACTTCAGCTATCATGATATCTACTCACGCAGTACATATCAGTTTTATGATCATAGCTCCTATTCATGCACGTTATCAACAATCATATACATTTATAGTTTCTAGTATAAGGAGTTCCAGTTCCTCAGTATTACGAATCATGCTCCATGAATAAAAAATCTCCAAACTCAGGTCATGCAGCTCATGAATCATGTACTCATGCCTTATAGTGTGCTCAGTTTCCATGACTTATGCTATACTTCTACTGATTAGTTAAATTCAGATTTATGTCATGTATATCCACAGTCTAGATCTCTTGATAAATCCAGGATGTTGATATTCTATTCCTCAGGCCTCAGTTAAGTGTCAAGTTTAGTATAGTGTCCATTCATACTTCAGGTCATCATGTTTTAACCTTTAGTGAACTCTCCTTATGAAATGATGTAGTGATGAGTAGTTTCTTAGAAGGGAGAGAGTAAATGCTTCATTTTAAGAAAAAATTATTACATACTAGTTTTACACGAGGCTGTAGTTATGAAGATAGGCTTGAATATCATGTTTATGTGTAAGTGGCTAAATGCATTTCAGAGATTTGAGTAGGCTTGAACATAGTGGAAGAATTCAGTCCAGCTCAGACCTCAGTAGGTAGAGTTATTAGTGCCCATATTACAAAATTTTAGCCATGTTGTGATTTTTTATTTAGACGTCTCATTCATACCATGCCAAGATTTTCTTACTCCCTAAAGTTAGTAGAACTTTATAGAAAAAAGTGTCAAGAAATGCTCCAGTTGAGTATAAGTTTTTAGTATGAGTTAGTTCGTAAAGCCAGGAATTCAGTTTAGCAGTCAGGCAGACAAGTTCGTATGGTTTCCCATCTTTTCTCCCAATCATACTATCTGAAGTTTCGTGAGTATGAATATTCCAAGATAGAGCATCCTAGTAGTAACAAGTTTATCCCAGTTCATGTATCATGCCTTAGTTTCAGATCCCAAATATTCAGTCACAATTCAATTGATAGGTGCCCTGTGCATCATCTCGGCTTTTCCTCAGTATCTTAGCCAGGTCAGCATTCTTTGAGGGACATAATATCCCAAGGGGGAGATTCACTATAACCCCCGAGCTTTTATGTCCTAAACCTTTCAGTTTCTCTTTACGTAATGAGTCCAGTTTGGATTAATGACCATTTCCGTTCATCGCATGTAATCCCATCATGATATATATTTAAGGGCCCAGTTTCGTTCATGATAATCAGTCCATGTATCATGTTTCAAATCAGTCATGTTCTCATGTTCCCATTCATACGTTCAGTAAATAATCTGAGGTTCATTAATATTTTTAGTTTAAGTTAACAGTCTTTCTTAGCTCTAAACTTGGCATCCCTTACCATTGCATAACCGGTCATGCATTCATGAATCAATTTAGTCGTGTCTTTCATGCATCAGATATGCGTATTCAATATGAAAATTTAGCTTGTCAGTAGTTCAGTCATGTATTCCATGCATCAGATATGCAAGTTCAGTGTGTAAACTCAGTATATCAGTGTTTCTTAGTTTAATCAGTCTCATTCAAGGACGAATGTTCCCAAGGGGGAGATATTGTAATACCCCGTATTCTCTAGCCTATATTAACTCGCAGTACATGAGTGATCCAATATAAATTTTTCTAAATACTCAATATTTTTCAGTTTAGAGCCTGCCATTGTGTAGAAAATTGAATTAGCTTTCCGACGATATAAAATTTGCCTAAATCCGATAACCGGGTAAGAAGTTATGACTATTTTAATTTCAGTCATTAAACACTGTCATTTAGGCCAGTAGCGCATCGCGGAGTATGTCTAAATGGAAATTTTCATTTTTCAATGAGCCAACGCGATACCACCGTGTTTCGCCACCAACCAATTTCCCAATTGTCACTTTTCCAAAGTTGCTCACAATAATGGCACGTCGTGCCAAGGCCCAATTTTCATCCAGTGAGGTACCGCGATGGCATCGTGTCGCGCCATCAGTCCAGTTCTAGAATTGTTTGATCAATTCTCAAAACCCCTAATCATCCTAAACACGGAATTTATACCCTAAATAACCTAATACCTCATTATTGATTCACTTTTCTCAAGATTTAAAACATTCTCTCTCAAGAGGAAAAAATCCTAGCTTCAAGAATCAAGGTAAATCCTCAAGAAATCCTCCAAGAACCTTCAAGAACTCTTCTTCTCAGGTATGTTAGGTGTTCATCTATGGGTTCCTTTCATCCATAAAATCCACGAATCCATTTTCAAAATACAAGATTGTTGAATTATGAACCTCCATGCTTGAATTGAATTGAATTCATGTTCATGTTATTATTTGGTTTTAGTCCATGATTAAATTACATGCTTTTATGAAATTAATCATTGTATGTGTTGAATTACATGATATTTATGATAAACCCTTCAATTTGTAAGTTGATTGTTGAAACCATGTCAACCCTAAGTATTTATGATTTAATGATTCAGTTATGCCTCCCCATGTGTTTGATAAAATGCCTATGTGAATGAAATAGTGTCATTATAACATGATAGCATGTATTCCCCATTCATGTACAAGTTAATGCATTACAAGTGTTTGATAAAATCTCTTTATGAATGAATTATGGACAAATGTACAGTGTTATGTATTCAAGATTATGCTATGCCTTTGTTTTATGCTATCAAGTCCTGGGGGTATTTAATACTTGATAATTTAGCTGTCTACCTAGAGCCAGTGTTAGTTACAGAATCTTAGTCATGTCATGATCAGTAGTACTCTCAGTCAGTTACAGAACTCAGTAGAACTTAGTCGGTTATAGAACTTAGGAAAACTGAGTAGACTTAGTATCAGTCCAGTCTAGTTTAGTATAATTAGTTCAGTGTCTATTCAATTGGGAGTAGAATTCAACACCGAGTGAGCCTAGGGATGGGGGCTCACCCGTTAGTTAGGACTGGGTCCCTAGAAATAATTCCTAAGTTCCAGAACTACGTAGCCAACGTAGGTTATGAGATGTCACCCGTTAGATAGGACTGACATACTAAGGGATCACCAGTTAGTTTAGGACTGATTTTAAGGGCCACCCGTTAGATAGGACTGACTTCACAGCAGATGTTAGTACCCGTGGCACGGTATTAGCACTTTTCCAACTGAGGTTATAGATTGGACCCCAACTCAGTTATCTTACCTTATTTGGGCCATGTCGGTTAGATGATTACCAACCTACAGTTTCAGTTTAAGTCTTCAGTTTAGAACTCAGTTCATTTTACAGAATCAGGACTGTCAGATACAGTCAATCAATATTAGTAAATGATTTATCAATAACTCCAGATATCAGTTACTCAATTATCAAAACTCAGTGCTCAGCTTCAGAAAGGCTCAGTTACAGTCTATACATATATGTACAATATTGCATACTCAGTGATTTTTATAGTATCAGTCATCCATGTACTCTTATATTTAGTTACTCTATATCATTCAGTTAGTTACTGTTTATGCATATCAACCCTTGCATTCAACCTTACCTCATCTAGCATACTAGTACATTCCACGTACTGACCGCATACTCTTTTTTTGTGCTATAATGTCTCATATCATAGGTTCGGACGCTCAAGATCCCGATTGCATTTAGACAGATCCAGTCAGCAGTTGCAGATTTAGTAGTGAGTCCTCACCTATCGATGATATAATTTATTTCAGTTTATCAGTAGTTCAGTAGTTAGAGTTAGTTAGGGGCTTATCCCATCAACTCCAAATTCTGACAGTTCAGTTAAAGGTATTCAGACTAGGCCAATTCAGACAGTGTTTAGTTTTTAGATGTTTTTACCAGATGTTATTATTTATCAGTATTTAGATTTTGAACCTTATGGCAATTCAACCTAATTCTGCATTTATTTCAGTATTACTATTCAGTGCTCACAACAGATATCAGTTATGGGTTAGCTTGTGATCCTTCGAAGTCGTAAGCATAGTGTGGCATCCAGGGTATACTCTCTGGATGTTATAATATTTTGAAAGCATGCTAAGGTTAGAAAACACAATTAATTATATACATTTTTCTAAGGTATTAATGATACTCAATTTGTCTTTCAACCTTGTTTGTGGTTTCGATCAGGTCAAATCAATAACAGTGGACCTAATCGGAACCACAAACAAGAAGTCATGGGATGCAATTTAAAATTTAGAAATTGATTCCTTTGCTTAGATTTCTTATTTTAACTGCAGCTATTATTGGCGTAATTTTTTTTGACTTACTGTACATTATTTCAACCCTCGATGCTCGTAAGGCTGTTTTCTTGGTGTTCTGCTATTTTTTATGTAGGTGATCATCCTGACCATGATTCTTAGTCCCAGCTCCCTAGAAAAGTGTCCCTCTGCATTATTTTTCTTTTAGAGAAACAACAGACGAATTTACATTACCGGATATACTTTCATATTTGCACTTGATTTAGATTTCTCATGTTTTAAGTCAATTTTATCGTCCAGATTTGCTAGAAGTTCCTTTCTACCCTATGTCTCCTCTTTAATTAGCTTTCAGATGATATAGTCTTTCATCAACTCCCCTTTCTCTCGCAGGCATTCTACTTCATCTTCTTCTGATGTATAATCATCTTCTCGAACAACCCTTCCATATAAATTTAGGCCAGTGAATTTTCTATTGGTTTTCCATTATTGTTTGATGCAGTACGAGGCTTCGAAGGCCTTCTCAGAATCCAATGCACTCTTAAAGTTAAGTCCAATCGTTATTGGATCTTTGCAATGACACCAAATATTGATTCCTTCTCAAAACTTTACACGCATAAACATGAGCAACAACCGTCAGTAATTTGTAATAGGGTATCGACACCATCATCATAGGGCCCTTGGCCTTATCAATTCGAACCCATCAAACTTAATTGTACAATACAGGATCTTGTTTGAATGATCAGTGCCTAATCGGTTAAAAACTGCATTCACAAAAATATTGTACTTTGTGTGTGTTATCTTGATGACTTTATCAGAAATACTTAACTCCCACACATGAAAGTGGATCCATCCATCTGCATGCACCATATTCTTCCTAGCCCATCTATGGCTTAAATTAATAAATAGATGACTAACTAATTACAACAGATACCACATCTATTTAAATTGTCAAACAATTACAAACATCTGTTATGATAGATGATCAATCTGTTGCAACATAAGACATATTCGTTGAAAAAATCTAACAGACATATCCATTTATTGCAACAGAATGTCAATATGTTGCATGTTATCTAACAGAAGGAATATAGTTTGCAACAGTTTACCCATCCGTTAGATTTATTTTAGAGCAATTTTTTTCTTTCTGAATTACAATAAAGATAATATGTTGTATTTAGATCCATTTTTTAATTTGCATAAGCTGAAAAGTCAGCAGTTTTATTTAAAAAGAGGTGAACAATCGTGACTTGTTGACTAACCCATTTGAATTCAATCCTTTATAAATAGGTCCCTCCTTACTCGTTCATTCTACTCCACTTCTAGATATGGCTGATCCAGATTTGTACAAGGTGACTCATCTCGAGTCCTTGCGGGAGCTTGAAAGTCAAATTTATGAACTCTGGGGGGACTTGGACAACTTCAGAGCAAGGCTGAGGAGGGCCTTGCTGCTGTCAGATGACAATAATACTAATATTAATACTAATACCAATATTAATACTAATACCAATACTAATACTAATACCAATACTAATTCTAATACCAATACTAATACTAATACCAATACTAATACTAATACGAATACTAATACGAATACCAATACTAATACTAATACTAATACTAATACTAATACTAATACTAATACTAATACTAATGCTAATACTAATACTAATACTAATACAAATAATGATAATAATAATAATATTAGTAATAATAATTAGGTTACGTTTTTTCTTTTAGCGTATGTATTTTTTTCTTAATATCGGATCTACCGAAAGGTATGCTTTTTTATTGTATATAATGGATTCAAAAATCTATGTTTGGTCAACTTTGAATTTTTAATTCTTATTTAATATTTAATTATCATTTTATTTATTCCTTATTCTCAACATGTCGACGGTTGAAGATAGGAATTGAACATTTGTTGTAACAGTGGTTAATATGATGCGACAGATGGATCAATGTTGCAGCAGGCGGTTATTAATAAAAAAGGATTATTGTTGTTATTGAGATGGTGAAAAGTCATTTTCGATTATTTAATATGAAAAATGGTTTGTAAATAAATAATAAATAAATAACTATTAAATATAATTTATAACCGTAAAAGAACGGTTATTTGATTTTAATAACTGATCGTGACTTTTCACCATTTTTGTTTTTAAATCTGTTTTTTAAAATTATTTATTTATTATATAATTAAAAAAATTCACAAAATTGGACTAATTAAAGTTAATATGATGATTGTTAAGAAAAAGGTGAACAGTCATGACTTTTTGTCTAAACACATTCAATAATGTTTGCTGGTGTATCAATTTTTTCATATGTTGCGATCATTGAATCAGCTATTAGAAGAAATCAAAAAAGCTCCTAAAATATATGGTTGATTTGTTGCAACAGATGGTATATCTGTTGCAACAGACGTGTTATCTGATGCAACAAATATATAATCTATTGCCATAACTCAATAAAAATGATTATTATTTTATTAGAGAAACGGTTATTGAAAAAAGATGTCTTTGATTTTTAAATTGAGAAAAAGGTTATTTAAATTTAAGAACCAATTAATAATAATAAGTTGAAAAGTCATGACTTGTCACAAGAATAAAATACTCACCCGCTTGATTTAATTAAGTCATTTTTTTTTCACAGAAAATAATAAGGAAATAAATGATAAACACAATAAAAAAGAACGTTAATAAAAAATGATTATTTAATTTGAATATTGAAGTTAATATTAAATAGGCCTCATTTCTTTTCACAAAAAATATTTTTTATTTTTAAATTTGGTTGTTGAAATTCATGAATTTTGAGTCACTATTTATATAATAAAAAATTCAACAAATTTGGATTAATGATATGATGATAATTTAAAAAAAAAAAAAGATAGATTATATGTTGCAATAGATAGATTATCTGATGCAATAGATTGTCTATTCGTTGCAACAAATGATATATTTGTTGTCACAGATGAGTTATCCGATGCAACAAATATAAAATCTGTTGTCACAACTCAATAAAATGATCCATGAAAAGAAATACTCCTCCATCCCAAATTTCATAATTTGATTTCTCAGTTTACTTGTCTTTTTTCATTAATCAAGAAGAGATAATTTTTTTTCATGTTTTACCCTTTGTATTAGTTACTTTTTCTTCAAATTAAAATGTAAACATCATTTAATAGGGTTATAATGGTAAATTAGGCATGTTATTAATTATTTTTCTTAATCAATGTGTCATCTCAATTTGGGACGGGTAATTTGAGACGAAGGGAGTAATTAATAATAATAAGTTGAAAAGTCATGACTTATCATAATATTGTTTAATTTAATTAAGTCATTACTTTTCACAGTAATAAAAAATACAATTAATAAATGGAGGTGAACAGTCGTGACTTTTTGCCTAACTCATTCAAATTCAATCCTCTATAAATAGGCCCCTCCTTACTCAATCGTTCATTCAACTACACTCTGTTTATTTATTGCGTCTTGTCTTTCATATTACACCTTCCACCACTTTCTCTTCCCTAACTCAGGTAAGTTTTTTCTTGCTTTGTGTGTAAATATACCCAATATGTAGTATATGTTGTATTACATTCGGATTCTTTTCTTTATTTTTATTTTTACGTTTTTTGTCAATTCAAGTGTGTTCTAGATATGGCTGATCCTGTGTGGGACGTTCCTTTTCTATAAGACGTCGTGAATGAACTTCGAACGCAGGTTCGTAACCTGTAGTGGAAGTTGGGAGCAGTGAGAGCAAGGATGCTCCATGAGATCCGCAGGCTGAGGAGAGCCCGACTCTTGCCGGTTGAAGATTGACCAACTAGCAATAATAATAATAATAATAATAATAATAATAATTATTATTATTATTATTATTATTATTATTATTATAATTATTATTATTATTATTATTAGATTATTTTTTTTCTTTTAGTCTATGTATTTTTATTTATTTTTGTTTAATAAAAAATTATGTTTGATTGGCTTTGACGTTTTAATTCATATTTAATTTTCATTCTGTCTATTATCTTCTTAACAAACATGTCGACAATTGGACGTAAGGAATAATTTTGAATCCAGTAGCAATAGCAAGAGTTGCAACATATTGGTTATCTGTTGGGTTTGTGGCAGGGGTTGATTTGTGTTGTTTCAAACAGATTACTCATCTGTTGCAATAGATAATCAGTTTGATTAAACAAATAATAAGTCTGTTACAACAGATAGCTAGTCTGTTGCAACAGACTAGTCGATTGATCGACTTTGACTTTTCATTTCGTCTATTATCTTCTCAACAAACATATCGACGATTGGATGTAAGGAAAATTTTTGAATCCAGTAGTAATAGCAAGATTTGAAACATATTAGTTATCTGTTGGGTTTGTGGCAGGGGCTAATTTGTGTTGTTCCAAACAGATTACTCATCTATTGCAATAGATTACTCATATGTTGCAACAGATAATCAGTCTAATGCAACAGATAATAAGTTTATTGCAACAAATAACTCGTCTGTTGCAACAGATAACTCTTATGTTACAACAGATTACTCATCTGTTCGATTCATGTTACGGACACTATAGAACCATAAATATGAATCCAACATATGAGTCTTCTGTTGCAACAGATTACTCATCTGATGCAACATATGAGTGATCTATTTAAATTGTGGGCACTTATATTGAATTCATGATCAGGTTTTATCCATTGTTGGAAAAAACAGCAGTAGTTGTGTGCCCAGATGACAAATTCAACTAAAAATCATAATTTTACTTACCAAAGTCACCTATGAAGTAATGCTGAAGTGAAAAGTGATGAAGAAAATAAAATTTGACCTAAGAAATTGGTCAGATAGCAGTTGTAGTGGTAACAACAATAACAACAATTGTCGACAAGAAGAAGATGGAGATGATAATGAAGTAGAAGATGATAATGGAGCAGAAGATGATGAATAAAACAGCAACAACAATGAACAACAATAACCGTGAAGAGAGACTAAACAACAAAGGATAAGAAGAGAGAGAAAATGCATCTTTTTTCCCTCAGTTTCTTTTTATATTAACTAACATATGAATTTAAGTGTAAATTCAAAAACTTGTGGGTTATTTTTAAACTTTTTCAACTTTCTTAATTCATAAGAAAGTAATTGTCACCTACACTCAATTATTAAGACTTGAGTCACCTACACCTCATTTTCAAACTCTTTTGTCACCTTCAGCTCAAAGCCTTATGTCCTAATAGATTTTTCTTAAGGGGTGTGTCATACTCAACAATTCAATTTTTTTGGAATGAATGAAGTATGTTTTTTTTCAATACAATCTATATTATTAAATGATCATATGAAGTGTAAAATAGTACTCAATTTTATATTTTTAAAATATAATTAATAAGACTGATATAGTAAAATAAATCTCTAATAAATACTTTCTCAAAGGAGGAGGTTAAGCGGAGTAAAATCATCAGAACAATATTGAAGACCAATTGTTCTCCACGTTGGCTATATCTTGTTATAAGTATTAAATCAAGATTTATGTAAATTACTTTTAGCTAGTAAGTAGTATAGTGAATTACTTTTAGCTAGTAAGTAGTATAGTGACGATTTATTATACACTTTGTTGCAAAATGAGTGTGTGATTAATAAATGATCCTCAACGCGAGCCAAATGAACCCCAGACCTGTAAGTAACAATGAGAAACGAGATTAAAAAAAAAATCGACTGTTCCCAGTCATGGTGAGAATTACAGGGATAATTTGGGATGCGGAATAAGGTGAGATATCAAAAAATTAAGTATAGAACAAAAATTATTTTATGTTTGGTCAATGATAGAATAAATTTATTGTCAATTACCACCAAAAAAAAATTATTGTCAATTAAGCTTGTTATCCCATCCAATTCATAATTATTTTATCCTATCTCTCAAGTGGGATAATTTAGTCCGAGTATCAAATGACTCCGAGAGCTTGCTCAAATACTAATACAAGTACGACCACAAAAATGGACGTATGTGAGAGCGTAATGAACCCGAGACTTGGAGTGTGCAAGCGAAGGACTTAAAACACACCAACCCGATCCTAATCTCACACTTGAATTGTAAAGAGGAGCCTTGGAACACGACAAGACAACCCCTACATTACACTTGAAGGGCACCTATCTCTAGAGGGACATTTTGGACATTTTGGCTTTTATTTTTGTAATGGCTATAAATAGAACCTTTTAGGGTTTCATTCACTAGTTATTGATGATATTTTGAGAGTGTGTAACACAACACAAGTCCTCTCTTCTCTAATAGGCAAACCCGAAATTAGGCGAACACCAAGTGTGGAATCACTTGTATTGTTTGTTCTTGGCTTGGAACGTTGGGTGCTTGGGAGATTGAGGTCCCTATTGTGTCCACGAAGAGTGTAGGTGTTCTTATTACATGTTTCTACGGGTTTAGGTGTTTAATACACACCCTAATTCTTAGGCCTTGTAATAATATGTGTCTCACTTTCTATCTTTACTTTTGTTGTTGTTATCTTGTGTAATGGACTGTTTTGGGCCCTTTATTGAATTTGAAACTTGTGTTATTGTTGTTCATCTTGTTCTTCACATTATTGTTGTGTTGTTGGATATTTTGGTGTGAAATACACCATTTTTATCTTGTATTCTTGTTATATTTGTTGAATCCGAGAGTGGTTATCAAAGGGGTCCTCTGTTCTTTGAACCAGTGGACTGTTTTGGTGTATATTTTGTATCTTTTCTTGTATTTCCAAGTATTTCTCATATCAAATACCGCCTTTTAACTTATAGTTGTAAACTTGTAATCTTTTACTTTGTTTTTCAGGAGGGCATAGGTTCATTGTTATGAATCAGACCCAGTCCAATACGGTTGCCAACAAGGGTGTCACGCAAATGAATATTGGCCTGATAAGTAGCAACTAGGCCAGGCCGTCACAATGGCTAATATGGGATCTGGGCTGATGACACAATAAAGAATGGGAAAAGAACACAAATAACACTTCATATGAAACTATGGACGCAATAGTAAAGGGTATCACTCTTAGTAGGCTCTACTAATTATGTACTAAGGCAATTCTGTATTTCTCATCCTCGTCCTTCTGGCATCTCATTCCCTTCTGCTACCTATTCCTAGTTACGTTACTTACATGCATTTTTTGTTGTAAGACTGCTATTTTGATCGTAATTGCATTTCAAGTTTCATTAATACCAGTTGATACCATGAACTACCGTTTCATTGAATTTGCGTACTGTTACATTCATACGAGGACTTGGTTATCTAGGAAGTACACTTGAAGGGATAAGAAAAGGAATGTGCAACACTCTTGGCCTAGTTCAAACATCTTTCCAAGACGGGAGATAAACAACACAAATTTTGACTAAGCAAAGCGTCGTCTCCTCTTTCACTTTTTACATTCAAGCATTGAATGTGCATGCACGCGCCTAGGGTGCGAGTGGGGCTCAATTTTTTGATTAATTTTACATTAAAATAATTAAAAAAAATAATATTACAATTAAGAAAAAAGCCCCTTTTTTCCTCCATCTTTTTAAATTTTAAAATAATTTTAAAAATAATAAAAAAATTTTAAAAAAATAAATAAATTCCTTCCCCAACCCCCACTCCCATTCAACCCCTCCCCACCCAACCTCAGCCCTCGTCCAGTTCCCTCAACAATAGCCATGGACATCAACTTTCAAAATTTCAATCTTAAACAAAAACAACCTTAAACAAAGTATATAAAAACATCAAAATTTTAATTTTTTTCACAACCCAACTTCAAAATTGTCAAAAACAAGATAGAGGTAGCAACTTTTTTGAGCAATTTTTTCTTCACTTGCTATAACTGGGAAGGTTATACACAAAATGGTGGTGCATTCTCAACATATCAGCAGCCAAATTAGATATCGAACAACTAGTAGTTCCATTAATACTATAAGATCGGCACCCTTTCAGTAGTAGGAAATATTGTCCAGGAGCTTCCGTTGGTGTTGTTTCTCAAAATTATTGATAATATCATCAATTGTTTCCTCCCAATTTTTAGTAGCCTCAAGCTGCAAGTGAGAACTTGCATTGTTAATGAGAAACATTTAATGAGACACATCAAAAGAATCAGCAAAACCTTAAGAAATCAAAATTTCCAGTAGAATCAAAATCTGGGTTCCTTCACCACACCTGAAAATCAACAAAATCCCTTCCTTCAGATCTCAAAAACTCAACAAACGATCAGCAAAAAACCTAACCATTTTCAGAAAATACACAAATCTGTGCATATTCTTTACGAAAAAATTGAATTCAGCAAACAAAAAACACAAAAATACCATATACGACAAAGAAAACAAACAAAAATTACAGCAAAATCTCACTTTTTTTTACAAATTTAATGAATACCCTTTACAGAAAAATCTATTTCAAGAACCATAAACACCCAAAAAAAAGAAGCAAAATCACACCATTTTATACAAATCTGTCAACACCCTTTACAAAAAAAAAAAAAAAAAAAAAAAGCAAAATCTTACCTTTTTATACAAATCTAATGAATCCCTTTCACATAACCCTTTTTATGCTAATAAGGGTATCAAAGAACAACCATAAAGAAAGTGTAAGGAAATCATGGAGAGAAAAATTGTGGTTATTGAAGAAAAGGCAAAAAAGGTGAAATCTTTGAACACAAAAACAACAATGTTTAATTGGATTTTATGGGAAAAATGATGTACTTTGGTTGTTTTTATTAGTGTCACACGTACCGATTTAGTAATAAATTTAGAGTGTTCAAATGATTTGGTAATGGAGAAGAAAGAGTAGAGAGATGGAGGAAAGAAGATGGAGAAGATAACCTTTTTTCTTTTTTTTAAAAAAAATTAATTTAAATTTTTTATTTTTAATTTTTTATAAATTTTTGTGGCATTTTAAAAAATATGTGGAATTTAATATAGTATTTAAAATGATGTGGAAGTTGACGTGGAAGTTGATGTGGGCGAGTGTATTACACTCATAAAAAAGTGTTTAAAACATTTTTTAGTGGGTTCAGGGGTTCAGATGACAAACATGTAAGTAAAAGTGTTCAACTTACAAAACCGATATAGTACAAGGATCCATTAAACCATTTTGCCTTTTTTCTTTTTCATAATTATGTATCAATTTTTTTCTTTTTCATTTTCTTTTATCCTTTTGTATTTTTTTCTTTTTCTTTTTTCTCCTTTTTTTTTGTCTATTTTCTATTAATTTTTTTTTTCTTTTCCTTTTTTTGTTTTCTCTTTCTTCTTTCTTTTTCAATTTTTTCTTTTTCGTGTCTCCTTTTATTTTGTCTTTTTTTTCTTTTCCTTTTTTATTTTTTTCCTTTTTTTTATTTTTTTCTATATTTTCTATTACTCTCCTTTTTTGGTATTTTTCTCACTTTTTTTTCTTTTTTTTCTTTTTATTTTTCTCCTTTTTTTTCATTTTGCGAACTAGTAAACACAAATACAAGTATGAAGTATGTTTTAATTTTTTTCTTTTTCTTTTTTTCTTTTGTATTTATTTCTTTTAATTTTTTCTCCTTTTTTTTTGTCTATTTTCTATTACTCTCTTTTTTTCTTTTTTCTTCATTTTTTCTTTTCCTTTTTTCATTTTCTCTATCTTCTTTCTTTTTTCAACTTTTTCTTTTTCGTTGTATTTTTTCATTTTGTCTTTTTTTTTCTTTTTCTTCTTTTCCTTTTTATTTTTTTCCTTCTTTTTTTGTTTTTTTATTTATTTTCTATTATTCTCCTGCTTTTTTTGTATTTTTCTCTTTTTTTTTATTTTTTATTTTTCTCCTTCTTTTCATTTGTGCGAACTAGCAAATACAAATACAAGTGTAAACTATGTTTCAATTTTCTCTTTTTTATTTTCTTATTTCTTTTTCCTTTTTTTACTTTTTATTTTTCCTCCTTTTTTTTTTCTATTACTCTTGTTTTTTACTTTTTTCTTCATTTTTTCTTTTCCTTTTTTTGTTTTCTTTTTCTTCTTTCTTTTTCAATTTTTTCATTTTCGTTGTCTTTTTTCATTTTGTCTTTTTTTTCTTTTTCTTATTTTCCTTTTTTTTCTTCTTTTTTTTATGTTATTTTTCTATTTTCTATTACTCTCCTTCTTTTTTTTTTTTGTATTTTTCTCCTTTTTCCCACATTTTTTTTTCTGTTTTTTCTTTTATTTTTCTCCTTCTTTTTCATTTGTGCGAACTAGCAAACACAAATACAAGTATGAACTATATAAATAAAAAGGCGAATTATAACATACAAATACAAGTGAGAATTATAAAATACAAATACAAATGCAAACTATAACATATAGATACAAGTGTGATCTATCATTTGTATTTTGAGTTATTGAAAAGGAACGATTGATTTTCTTTTTACGAATACTTGTTTGTATTTATTTATACGAGTTGTATTTATTGATACAAATAAATATAATATAATTTTTTTTTATAAAAATACAATATGTATTTGTATTTTTAAAATCCTTGATTTCATTTGTTTGTAATTGTATTTTTATCAAGTGATATTTATTTCTTAACAAATACGAATAATAATTTTGACATACAAATACAAAACAGTACATTTGTATTAAATGATACATTGCATATTTATATATTTTAGAATCAAGAAAATATAATTAATGCATTTACTTGTTTGTATACAAATACAAATGATAAATTATACATAATCATGGCTAAATACAATATGCAATTAACTTACAAATACAAATACAAAATAATTCTTTAAAAATAGAAAGACATCGACGAAAATAGAATACAAATACAAATATAATCTAAATATACAAACACAATAAAATCATAATACAAATATAATCCAATATAATATATTGTCAATTATAAAATACAAATCCAAAACAGTTCTTTAAAATACAAGTGCGAATTATACAAAATATAAATGATGGTGCGAACTAACAAATACAAATACAAGTGCGAACTATAAAATACAAATATAAACGCGAACTACAAAATACAAATACAATCCTGAATTTTAAAATACAAATACAGTTGTATCAATGAATACAAAAATATAAATGACGACGTGACTACAAATAGATAAACAATTATGGTATTTATGTTATCATCAATAACTTGTGCTCGAGTTGTTATATTTTTTAAAAATACAAAAAATATATAATAGAACAGAAAAAATGATAAAGAAAATAAGTACAAAAAAGAAAAGAAAATGAAAAAAAAAAAGAAAGTGAGATAGAAGAGAGAAAAAATATATAAAAAACAAAAAAAAATAAAATAGGAAAAATTAGAAAAAAAGGAAAAGAAAAAACGAGGAAAACACGAAAAAGAAAAAATATATAAAAAAAAACAATGGTAGTGTTTTTGGTAAGACTAAATATGTAGTGTAGTTATATTTTTATGAATACAGACCACTGGGCAAAAGTTAATACAACGGAGTTAATACAACGGCTGTGAATCGAATACAAAGCTAAATAGTACTGTATTTATATTTTATATGAATACAGACTATTGATAAAATCGAATACAGCGGGCGTAAATTGAATACAACGGCTATAAATGGTAATTATGTAAAATATAGCTATGAAAGGTGAGTTTTTCAGCAAAATGTAGCTATTTTTGAAAGATTCCCTTTTAAAAATAAGAAGTTATGCGTTTGGATAAAAGTGCTGAGATTGTAAAAAAAGTTGTTGATGTGTTTGGTAAACAAGTGCTGTTAAACACTTTATTTTTGTCAAAATGTCTAAAATACCCTTAAAGCTGTTAACAATATATAGAGTTAATTATTATTTATTTTTATTTCTAAAATGCTTCAAATCAAAATTAATATATATATATATATATATATATATATATATATAATATTTTTCCATGAATGACTATTAAATTTATGCGTTAAAAAACCCTTTTACTGGTTAAAAAGTTTAAATCATCAAACAAAATATATGTGTTACTAATCATTATAATTATATTAATAGATAAATAGTTGGTCACAAATGATACTATTTGTTTGATAAAATGACTCTTAATTGAAAAATATTTTACTCGTTGATTGAGTAATGACTATATCACTATTAAAACATTGTCGAATACGAATGTTGCGTTGTGAAATATAGATGGATCATTCATTAATCGTTCATAAAATTGTATATTTTCAGTGAGTATTCTCCATATATCTTGGTTGGTAAGTTATTTTTTTCTTAAAGAAATTTATATGTTGTACAATAATAATTATTCAAATTTTTTAAAATATATTAAATAAGGAGAATAATACATAAAAATCATATTTCATAAATTAGAACGGTCTAGTGAGTTGTAGTGAAAAAGAATGGTGTTTTAGGGCTACACAAGGATAATCTTGGAATAAAGGAGAGTTATAAGGGATAAAAATATTTTTTTATTGATCAACTTATAATGGCTTATAAGCCAATAAAAAAAAAAAAAAGTAGGGAATGCCTTATTATAGCTTTTTTTTTTTTTTTAAGCAAATTTTGACTTTTTAAAGCAAATTTTAAAATTACCAAACACTCCAAAAAATAAAAAAATGGCTTAAAAGCCACATTGACCAACTTTTAAGCTCTTCCAAACAGCCTCTGAACATATTGGAGGCGAGATTGCAATTACCAAAAGTTGAGATATAACAGCACGCGGCTGCTGAATCATTCACAGAAAATGAAACCTTCAAGCTTGTTTTACAAGGATTATTTGGTCGAGAAAGGAAGAGGGAGGCTGTCAGAACTTGTTTCCTAGAACCCAATAATATAACTATTTGATGAGGAGAAATGTGCAGATTCTTGGTAGTTTTTGTGCGGTCAGCAGGCTTTCATGCCGAGGGCAACAAGCTGGTCTGCAAACTACAAAGGTAGAAAAGTACTCTTAGCATATGTGTATAATGTACAAAGCAAAAAGATGTGCATCAATGGTGCAAGCTGTTGGATATAAGGTTTAATTGGTTCAGATAGCGAAGAAGACGAAGACAGAGCATTGCAAGCTAATAATCACCAAAACACAGAATGACAGAATATCTAAGCATATATAAGCTCAGAAACCTGGAAAACAGCAAAAAAAAAAAAAATGTTTAAGAGTAGTATCCCAGTTGTTGCCTGGGACAAAAGTGTGTTGCCAGTGAAGCAAGTGCATCGCCAAGAGAAACTCATACAAAGATAAGAAGATAGAGGTGTCTGCAGAATGATCACTTTGGTGTCATGACTCAGATATTATCAGAGAAATATCAAAGATGCTAGATGGCTTGTTATAGAGCAGAAAACATGGAGAGAAAACAAGAAGAAAAAAATAATTCCAACATCAGTAATTAGTAAAGCACAAATAGGATGATACTCATTAAGTCATTAGAGTCCTGTCACTGTTTGGATTAAAATTGCTGTTAGGAAATAACATATATAAAAAACAAGATAGACGTAAATAATCGAGAAAGAAATCTGGAAACACAAAAGATGACACACAAATTTAATGTGGAAAAACCCAAGTCAGGAAAAAACCACGGGCAACAACGAGCAAGTTCACTATGTAGAAGATAGATTACAATCAAGTCCTCAAAAACTCAAAATGAAGGAATGAGGACAAAGAAGATTTAACTTCAGTACAATGGTTGCTGCCTCAACCAGTTAGAAGAAAAATACATATGCACCAAAGAAACAGAAAATGCCCCTGAAAAATAGTTCCATGATCTGTTCAGCTTTCCTGAAACTGTGAGAGAGCCACCAAGCTGGAACATGGCACCACGTTGAGGCAGAATCAGCAGAGGAAGAAAATAATTTGAGGCAACTCTAGCAATCTCCACCTTGGCTCAAATTTAATAGATGCTCGGCATTACCATAAAAGCCCAATAGGAGAATCAAGTGTTGTAAACACTGAGTAAAGTTCAAAAAATGTTTGAGCTTAGCACTGGGAAGTGGCTTAGTAAGCATAGTCTTGGAATAATAAGCATGTTGTGCACTCTGACTATCTGAAAACACAAAAGTAGTATCTTGTGAAACACCAAGCTCAAGAATAAGACCACGTAACCAAGTAGCCTCTTTCACACCTTCAGTAACTTTACTGTAACATACTCCATTTTTGTAGTGGATAGAGAAGCAATAGATTGCAAAGATACTTTCCAACTGATAGAATCAAAACATAAAGTGAAGATGTATCCGGACAGAGATCTGCACCTATCAAGATCACCACCGAAATCAGAATCAACAAACCCAAAAACATCATTAGATAGCACCTTGTTCCTGTCAAAAACCAAGCCAAGATTAGTCGTACCTTTCAAATATCGAAAATCCATTTCACCACATCCCAATAATACTTGCCAGGATTGTGCATATACCGACTCACCATACTTACTGTGTATGCAAGATCAGGTCTGGTGCAGATCATGGCATACATAAGACTACCAACTGCACTAGAGTAAGGAATGTTAGACATCATTTGAACCTCTTCCTCTGTTTCCAGACAAAATTTTGAAGTTATCTTGATGTGAGCTACTAGAGGAGATATGACAGGCTTGCTCTTACTCATATTGAACTTGTCAAGGATTTTCTCTGTGTATTTTTTCCGAGACAAAATTATAACTTTCTAGCTTGTCGTTCTCTATGAATCTCCATTCCGAGAATCTTCTTTGCTGCACCAAGTTCATCTCAAACTCATTACTAAGTTGAGACTTTAGCTTGTTGATCAACGACATGTCTTTTGAAGCAATCAACATGTCATCCACACATAATAACAAGTAAATGAAGGAAGCATTTGAAGATTGTTGATAGTACACACAAGTATCATATTGACTTCGTATGTAGTCCTGACCAACCATAAAAGCATCAAATTATTTTACCAACAAACACATTGTTCATAGCCAGGAACAACAAAGCCCTCGGAAAGCTTCATACAAATTTACTTCTGTCCATGAGTTTCATTAAGTTCTATTTCTTAAGTGTTAGGAGTGTATATTCACTGCTAGATCTTGTTATCCTTTTTGTATAAGTATGCGCAAGGTACATTTGTCATGGATTTGATGTTGCAAAATGAAAGCTTCACGTCTGAAGCTGATGAAGTTTCTGCATCTTTTGTGCTTGTCTTGAGCTTACTGTATTTTCTTTATCGCTTTTTTCCTCATATGCCTTATATGTTCTATCAAAGAACTCATATACCTTCTATCTATGTTACACAAAATTATCATATTGACTTCGTATGTAGCCCTGACCAACTATAAAAGCATCAAATTTTTTGTACCACTACCTAGGCGCTTGTTTAAGTCCATACAAGGTCGTTTTCAAACAACAAACACATTGTTCATAGCCAGGAACAACAAAGCCCTCCGGTTGCTTTATATAAATTTACTTTTGTCCATGAGTTTCATTAAGTTCTATTTCTTAAGTGTTAGGAGTGTATATTCATTGCTAGATCTTATATTCCTTTTTGTATAAGTATGCGCAAGGTACATTTGTCATGGATTTGATGTTGCAAAATAAAAGCTTCACGTCTAAAGCTGATAAAGTTTCTTCATCTTTTGTGCTTTTCTTGAGCTTATTGTATCTTTATCGTTTTTTTTCCTCATATGCCTTATACTCCCTCCGTCCCAAATTATGTGTCGTCATTTTTTTTTTGGTCCGTCCAAAAAGAATGTCGTCTTTCCTTATTTGGTAAGTTTTTAAAGACATAATTATAACTTTACCCTTAGTAGTCCCACTTAATTTTAATACTACTACTTCTTTTTTTATTTATCTTTTCAATTAAAAGTGATTCTACTTGATTTTAAATACTATTACTCCTTTTTTTAAGAAGGATAATTTTATAATTTTAACAAAGTCAATACTTATTTCTTAAATATCGTGTCCGGTCAAATGACGACACATAATTTGGGACGGAGAGAATATGTTCTATCAAAGATCTCATACACCTTCTATATATTTTACACACAATTATCATATTGACTTCGTATGTAGCCCTAACCAACCATAAAAGCATCAAATTGTTTATACCACTACATAGATACTTGTTTAAGTCCATACAAGGACGTTTTCAAACAAACAAACACATTGTTCATAGCCAGGAACAACAAAGCCCTCGAGTTGCTTCATATAAATTTACTTCTGCCCATGAGTTTCATTAAGTTCAATTTCTTTAAGTGTTAGGAGTATATATTCACTGCTAGATCTTATTTTTCTTTTTGTATAAGTATGCGCAAGGTACATTTGTCATGGATTTGATGTACAAAATGAAAGTTTCACGTCTGAAGCTAATGAAGTTTTTGCATCTTTTGTGCTTGTCTTGAGCTTACTGTATTTTCTTTATCATTTTTTCCTCATATGCCTTATATGTTCTATCGAAGATCTCATATACCTTCTATGTATGTTACACACAATTATCATATTGACTTCATATGTAGCCCTGACCAACCATAAAAGTATCAAATTATTTGTACCACTACCTAGGCGCTTGTTTAAGTCCATACAAGGACATGTTCAAACAAAAAGCACATTGTTCATAGCCAGGAACAACAAAACCCTTGGGTTACTTCATATAAATTTACTTTTGTTCATGAATTTCATTAAGTTCTATTTCTTAAGTGTTAGGAGTATATATTCACTGCTAGATCTTGTCTTCCTTTTTGTATAAGTATGCGCAAGGTACATTTGTCATGGATTTGATGTTGCAAAATGAAAGCTTCATATCTGAAGCTAATGAAGTTTTTGCATCTTTTGCGTGCTTGTCTTGAGCTTACTGTATTTTCTTTATCGCTTTTTTCCTCATATGCCTTATATGTTCTATCAAAGATCTCATATACCTTCTATGTATGTTACACACAATTATCGTATTGACTTCATATGTATCTCTGACCAACCATAAAAGCATCAAATTTTTTGTACCACTACTTAGGTGCTTATTTAAGTCCATACAAGGACGTTTTCAGACAATAAACACATTGTTCATAGCCAGGAACAACAATGTAATGACCCTCACAGTCATTTTTCTGTATTTTCATATATTTTCGGTATCTTGTGATTTTCTATAATCGCCCCAAGTTATTATTGACTTGTTGGGACTGATAGTTCGGTTCCCAGGTGGTTCGTTTCAGAATTTTAGTAATATCTAATATATTGTGAAATATTTAATTTAAATTGTCATTTGGTAAAAATATAATTTGGTACCCTTCTAGAATATGTTCGATATAAGTAAGGTTCTTTAAGTGAGGATATATTTATATATAATTTATAAGTTTTTTTATAGTCTATTAATATTCAACGCAGAGATAGTTAATCTAGAAATATTAAAATATTATTATTACATAATAGAGGTTTTATTAAAAATAATTTTTTATTAATTATGATATATTTAAAATATGATAGTTATTTTATCAAGGACCTATACAATACCCAAAAAAAATTTAGTGAAGATGCACCACCTCCATCCCACTTGAAAGAGGACGAAGAGGTGCAAACAATACAACTGATAGTTGGCAACTTTAGGGGTCGTTTGGTAGAGTGTATTAAAATGTTAATGTATGCATTAGTTTAATGTGTGTTAGTAGTACCTTGTTTGGTATACCTTTTTACCCTATGTATAACTAATGCAATCATTAGTTATACACTCTATTGTGTATTGAGGTGTATATTACTAATACCTCAAAATCCATGACATTAGTAATACAATGAATCTAATACATGCATTAATATGCTTAAAGACCCTATTATCCCTCAAAAAATTTTCCGCATCCTTTCCAACATATATATTGAGGGTATTATGTAAAAAAAAAAAAATTAAAAATTATGTAATTCATGTTTTTTTTAATATATCGAATCAAATACTGCGTAAGAAAAATACAAGCATAACTAATGCAAGCATAACTAACACAAGCATTACTAATACACTATATTTTACATTATTCTTATACACTCTACCAAACGACCCCTTGGAGTGATATTAGTGTAGAATACTTGGCAGCCATATGATTAATTATCATTAATATAACATAAATAATGGACTATACTTCATCGTATTAAAAATAGTAAGGAAAAGTCATTCAAATAAAAGTATGCATTTCTTAACTGATTCCTTTCAACATTCATATATATATATATATATATTTCTTTTCGTTCTTCTTCCCCCTTTAAAACTAAAAGATCAAATTGGATACTTGTTGAATTGGACTTGTTGCTATTACGGAGCATTTTTTTATGTAAGTGGCTCTGTCCAGAGGTTTCACAAAACATATTTTAGATTAGGCGTCCAGGTAGGCTAGGCTTAGATTGAGTTTATATATTGAAATTGTGAACTATTATGCTAGCTTTGGATAAGTGTTTGTAGTTGCGTATCATTTGATATATATAACATGTCTTATTTACCCGAATTAGGACCCCATTCTAGTAGATTTTGGTATTTTGTCTTTCAATATAATATAGCATCCATCACTTTAGGACGTGGAATTAAATTGCAAAACCTTGAATTTGCTCCTTTAAAATGCGTATGGTAATTAGACGTATTTTAGCTTCTGTTCAAGTTCAATATATATTTTATTTCTGTTATTGATTGTGAACTTTTGTACCACGTTGACATTGTTATGGTATGGTATGAATTTTAGTATTACAGTTGGGTATGGTTACTATGAGATCCGATTCGAGTCCGGCATTTGATTATTATGGTCACTATGAGTTCCAGTTCGAGTCCGGCATTTTATTATTATATTCACTATGAGTTTTTGTTCGAGTCCCGCATCTAATTATAATTTTGGTTCCTTTGAGTTCTGGTTCGAGTCTGACATTTGATTATGAGTTCTATATATGTGGCCTATCATTATTACCCACTATGTTCGGTTCAAATTTGGCACGTGTCCTCTTGTTATTATCTATCACTATCGGTTCGAATTCGGTATTTGGCCTCTCGTTACTACCCATTGGTGCCGGTTCAAGTCTGGTGCACATCTGAATTACTATCATGATTTTTTGGGATTGGCTCAGTTACAAATTATTTACGTTTATTTTATTTAATTGCTACTTGTGTGTCCCACTAGCTTATAGGGGTACGGTTGGGTTAATTGTCTTCTTCAGTATGCCTAATGGGCTTATGAGGGCCCAGTTAGGTTATATTTGTGTGCCAAGTAAGCTTATGGGGCCCCAGTTAGGTTATGTTTGATTTGTCTGTAATTACTGCGTTATTTATTTTCTGTATCGCTTATATTTATTCCTTTATCTCATTGGCATAGCTTGTCAATTGTTTACCTTTCTTTCTTTTTTTACCGTTGACTTAGATTATGTCCTTGTATTGTAGTTATACCTTTTCTGCATTGAGCTCAGTCGGCTGATAATGCCTACTGAGTATCCATTGCTTTGATACTCATACTACGCTTCTGCATCTTTTCCTCGATATAGATCTGAGTAGTAGCAACCGACATTGACGTGATTCCTACCTTCCAGTACTGATTCAGAGTAGGGTGAGCTTACTATCGTTCGAGGCTGATGCTCCCCTATCTACTTTAGTTTAATCTTTTGTACTCGAGACTGCTTGTATAGATTAGGTATATTTTGGATTCTATCTAGTACTCTGGATATATTTTAGTAGTGGCTCTAGTACCGACCTTACACGTCTTGGGAGGGATTCTTTTATATATTTGGTCCTTTTTCTTGCCTTATTTTAGTATATGAGACACATTTACTTTCTGTTTGTTACTTATTATTACAATGGTTATCATTATACGCGATCTTTTTTTGATTTCTGCCTATTAGCCCGTTACCTATTATTTCAAGCTATGGCTTGGCTTGCCTACTGGGGGATAAGGTAGCTGCCATAACGACTTGAAAACTCGGGTCGTGACAAACAAAGCCCTCGGGTTGCCTCATATAAATTTACTTCTGTCCATGAGTTTCATTAAGTTCTATTTCTCAAGTGTTAGGAGTATATATTCACTGCTAGATCTAGTTTTCCTTTTTGTATAAGTACGTAAGGTACATTTGTCATGGATTTGATGTTGCAAAATAAAAGCTTCACGTCTAAAGTTAATGAAGTTTCTGCATCTTTTGTGCTTGTCTTGAGCTTACTGTATTTTCTTTATCGTTTTTTGCCTCACATGTCTTATATGTTCTATCAAAGATCTCATATACCTTCTATGTATGTTACACACAATTATCATATTGACTTCATATGTAGCCCTGACCAATCATAAAAGCATCAAATTGTTTGTACCACTACTTAGACGCTTGTTTGAGTCCATACAAGGACGTTTCAAACAACAAATACATTGTTCATAGCCAGGAACAACAAAGCCTTCGAGTTGCTTCATATAAATTTACTTCTGTCCATGAGTTTCATTAAGTTCTATTTCGTAAGTGTTAGGAGTATATATTCATTGCTAGATCTTGTTTTTCTTTTTTGTATAAGTATGCGCAAGGTACATTTGTCACGGATTTGATGTTGCAAAATGAAAGCTTCACGTCTGAAGCTAATGAAGTTTCTGCATCTTTTGTGCTTGACTTGAGCTTACTGTATTTTCTTTATCATTTTTTCCCTCATATGCCTTATATGTTCTATCAAAGATCTCACATACCTTTTATGTATGTTACACAGAAATATCATATTGACTTCTTATGTAGCCCTGACCAATCATAAAAGCATCAAATTGTTTGTACCACTACTTAGGCGCTTGTTTATGTCCATACAAGTACGTTTTCAAACTGTTGACACTCAATTTTAACTAACATAATTCTTTCCTATTTATTTCCCATTTTATTTCTATCTCGTTGAACGTACCTGAATAGTATCTACAATGGTGTTCTATTTTTTCTGCTTCATATCGATATTTAAGTACTCCTCCGTAACTATATTCACTAACATCTGCTTCTACTATATATATAAATTTTCTATTTTCATCTGGAAATTGTAATTTTTGTAAAGAATTACCAAAATTACAATTTCCAGATGAAAATAGAA
>NC_061117.1:205051382-205133459 GCF_002878395.1 Capsicum annuum
TTAATTTCGTAGATTTAAATTTTTTTATCAGTTTATTATCATTTTTTATATTTTTGCACAGTCATTTGCATACGTAATAACATAACAATGCAATTTTTTTTACATATTATAATTTTAATTGTTTATAGCGTAATACATTTTTTAAAGATAATTATATTATATTTGCTGTTTGTATTTTTCTGTAATTATATATCGACATTTCTATTTTTGCATATTATTTAAGACGACCTACAAAATGATAGTGTCGACTAATTATTTTAACTCACAGAACAACAAATTAATCAAATCAAGATTTCGTTACTTTTAAAAAAAATTGACATTTAAAATGATGGGTAAGATTATTTTTCATTAGATAATTAATCTTTACACATTGATTAATGGTTTGAAAAATCCATGAGTTAATAACTCAGGGATAGTAATGTACACTAAAGGGACAAGAGGGGGATATTAGTTAGTTTTTTGGGTAAATAAAGGAGGCTTTTGTTATTGCAAAAAGAAGGGAGGAGGGATTAAATTTTTTTTTTTTTTTTTTTAACACAATACACTATCACCAAATACACACACTACGCGCACGATACACACACATACACACAAAATTATTCTAGAAAATTAGGTGGAAGGTGAAAAAAAATCTTAAATTAAAAAATAGTGACGACTTTGATCAACTAAAATCAAAACTTTATTTAAATTCTGATTAACTTAATTAGGGTGTAAAGTGTAATTTTTTAAATTTTTTAAAAAATTCTCCAACTTCAAATTTCAAATTTTAAAATTCCTTTTTTTTTTATTTATCTTTCAAACTTTTTTTTCTTTTATCTCTAAATTTTTTCTCCCCATCTTCTTCTTCTTATTTTTCTCTCTCTAGATTTTTTTTCTTCTTCCATTTTTTTTTCATTTCGTTCTTCTTCTCTTTTTGATTTTCATAGACTATTTTAAAAAAATAAATTGAGAAGTGTAGAAAGAAAATTTTTGATTTCTTTTAAAAATGAATGAAAAAATAATTTAGCAAATTCATGCTATTATAATTATGATACTTGCTGCAACAATTACTATTAGTTATTGTATTACAGTAATTATCAAAATTATTGTAGCAACTATCGAAGTTGCTTCAACAACTTCAATACTTACTTAATTTCTGAAAAAAATATGTTATTGGAGAAGGAGCTCATAAAAAATAATATTTATGGTAAAAAAAGAGGTAGTGATGCCATTGAATGAGAAGATGATATTTATTGTGGATTTGATTGCAATGGTGATGGAGAAAAAAGAAGAAAAATAGGTGAAAGTTATGTAGAGGGAGAAAATAATGATGAATTTGAAAGAGTCATAATGATAGTAATAGTGATTGTGGAGGAAGAAGAGGTGGCAACGACGACGACAATAAAAAGCACATGGAAAAGGAGTGATGATGATAGTATAGAAATCTTTGTGTGAATATAGTGCAAAGGTTCTTCGTATAAATAATAAAATTTAAGAGCTTTTAAAATTAGTGTCATTAACATTAATCTTAAAATTATTCCTCGAATCAATATTTAAAATTTGTGTCATTTGTGAAACTTTTTTATCACTCTTAATTAATTTGTCCAAATCAGTGACTTTTTTTCTTTTCGTCCCCATCTGCCACCGCCCGACGCACCATCAGTGACCGCCGGCGAGCCCACGCCGATGAGGTCTTTCCTCCATCTTCCCGCCGGAGAAAACCAACGGACACCGCCTCCCGCACCACCATCTCCTTCACCGGCGAGATTCGACCGCACCATCACTGCGCCGCCCTTCCTTTTCCCTCTCTCCCGTCACCGGCGATGATGAACCAAGTCGGAGCTCCAAGCTTCGGCGAAGTCCAGATCTGACCGGAGCCAGCAACCAACTCAACAACGATGAAACTCCGGCGACATTCACTGCTCGAACGAGTTTTTTTTTTCCTATTGTTGCTTCAAGGTTATTGTGGGTATTTTCTTTTATCTTGCTTATTTGATGTTAATTTTATGCATACATTTTTATCTGGTGACATTCCATTTCTTTTCATTTGATTTTTTGTCTAATGTTGCTCTCAAATATTGTTCTTTTATCAGTCTCATCATTAGTAATTATGATATTATTATCACATTTTTAATTATTTTGTTGTCTCCCAACAATTATTGGGGTTTTTCGGACACATACTTTTGCTTCCAGTAATGGCTTTCTTTTAACTTTGATTATTTACTGCTATCATGTTGATGTTTTTTATCTTTTGTTACTTGTTGCTTTGTGTTGCTGCTTTATTATTTACATATTACTTGACATGGATGTTGTTTTGTCTTTTTGTTATTTGTTTTATTATCTCGTTGCTTTGTGTTGCTGCTTTATCTTGAATTTTATTTTCATGTTGTTGATAGCTTTTGTTAGTGGTGATTTTGATCACTTTTACACTGATGACGACTTTAATCATCAATATTTAACTGAAGATAAAATATCTATGTTTGAGGCCTCTACGTTATAAGAGACAAATGTTATTGTTACGTTTAACTATATTTCTAGTTTAATTATTTTTCAGTTTCAATTATCTTTATTCAAGTTTCTATTTAATTGGTCAATGAAGAAATTTTTCGTTAATTTTCGAGGCTTCCACATATAAAAAGATGGATATTACATACATAAATACATAATAAAATAAATATTTTGGTTAATGATGAAATCTTTATAATTTTTAAAAATTTTATCTGAGTCCACTCTTTTAACGAAAAATTATATCTTTTATATATATATGCACATATATCTTTTCAATTTATTTTGATAATTATTTATTTGTTACTAACATTTTATTTACAAGTGTTTATACAGGTTATTGGGAATACTCGTCGGAAATGACATTCAAAGAAGGCTTTAATTTTTATGTTTATATTTTTATACTTTTACACTTGTACAAATTTTAATTATAGTGAAGTCTTTATTTTTGGGGTGTTGGGCGGGATGTTCTTTATTTACGCAACCCTCACTACGTGTTAGACAATTTTAGGCCGTTAATATTTATATTAAAATTGATTTAGATATTTTATCAAATAATTCACACTTTTTACACTAAATTATTACGTAGTCTTTTCTTTAAAGCAGTTTTTCTTTATTCAATCTTGTCTTTTCTTTACATACATATGCATATATACTTTTATTTATATATACGACAACATACGCATTGTATTATTTCAATACATTTTTTATATTTATATTTACAAACATTGATTTTTTCTTTTTTTTTCTCTTTTAATAAAACTAAGTCTGATCAGAAATAACATTTGTGGATTCTGAAGGTGCCTAATTCTTCTCTTCCGAATAATTTAAACCCTTACCTATAATTTAAATTGGTTCGCACATTGAAATAAAAATCATACTTATTAATAAATAAGTAGGTTTTCTATTTTTTCCTTAAAAATTAGGTAGCAACTTTATAAAAAATCAATTCTTTTTGAGTCTATAATGTCGTACTTGTTTTGACCTTAGGTAAAAGTATGGTATGACACAAACTATAAACACATTGTTCATAGTTAGGAACAACAAAGCCCTCGGGTTGCTTCATATAAATTTACTTCTGGCCGTGAGTTTTATTAAGTTCTATTTCGTAAGTGTTAGGAGTATATATTCACTGCTAGATCTTGTTTTCCTTTTTGTATAAGTATGCGCAAGGTACATTTGTTATGGATTTGATTTTGCAAGATGAAAGCTTCATGTCTGAAACTGATGTTTCTGCATCTTTTGTGCTTGTCTTGAGCTAACTGTATTTTCTTTATCGCTTTTTTTTTTTTTTTCTCATATGCCTTATATGTTCTTTCAAAGATCTCATATACCTTCTATGTATGTTACTATTTTCACTTCTCTAGTGAAATTTGAGTTAATGAGATTTATGGCAAATTTAAAGTTGTGTGGATGTGGATATACCTAATAGACTGACATATGTAGAAGAGAGCTATCAGGTGGGATGGAGACAGCTCATGTCTTGACAAAACACAAGGATCTCTGCTTTTAGACTGACTGTCACATTTTTCATATTCTTTGATTTGATATTCTTTATTTTTAAATTATCATCTGGTAATGTCAAGAATGCAGGAACTCATGGTTTGTACTAAGAAGTACTTTTGAAGTTCTTCACTTGCTCTGTATCGGTTCATGGTTTTCTTTGGATTGACAAGATTCATCAACTGATTTCCATGATTTTTGAGAATTTTATGAATTGGTTTTGTATGTAACTATGGAGAAGTGCCACAGGTGCAGTGGTGCTTGTACTTTTGCATGAACGAGAACTAGATATGCAACAGATAACTCAGTTATCTCTGTCAGCTTAAATATTCTTACAGAATTTATGCTCGTGTTCACGCAGTTGACAGATTTGTGACAGACTGAAAGCTTTGTTGGCAGAAATGGCACGCATGGCAATCCTATCACCATTCTTGATTAGCCCAACTCAGTGACTGGCAAGTCCGTGGACCTTGCAGTGAAATGATTTTCTTCGGGAAGGTTGTCAAAGAGGTTAATAAGCATGCATCAGCTAAAGAGCTGGATTTGACTTAACTGGCACCTTGACATCAAACGAAACCACATTCAATATCTCACTACCTTTTTAGACCTCTCTCTTCTTTGCTAGTTATATCTGAGAGACCGATAGGATTATAATTGCTAGCTAAATCAACAATAAAATTTATTATTCTGGGTTTCTTGCGAATTTCTTGGTAGGTGCTGACAATCATTTTTATTTGATGAGGTAAACATATTTTCATTCATAAACATGGTGAATAAACTGGCCGAATACAGGGGGTGTACCAAAAGAAAAGATCTACACACAAAGAAATGATTCTATTCAAACTCCACCCAACCTCCTATATAATTGGGAGACTCTATGGGCAGACAATAAGGGATCAGAGGCTACTTAATTGAGAAAAACTAAACTCTGTCCCCTTAAAAGCTCTTCTATTTCTCTCTTTCAGCACTACCCATATTGAAACAAGCGGAACCATATTCCACATTTTGCGCCTTCTCCTCCTTTTCCTATCCTTTGAACTGAAAAGCAACTCTTTCATCGTTCTTGCCATAGCCCAAGAAGTATCAAACCACGTAAGCATATTCCACCATAGCTTCATAGTACAACCATAATGAAGAAAAAGATGATACTTCTTGCACCGCCATAATTGCACTTTTAACATCGGATGACACATATAACCTCTAGCTTTCTAAGATTTTTCGCCGTCAAGATCATCTCTCCACCTTGTGTCCCCCCTAATTTGTAGTATTGTCTGGTCTCTTTGGCAAGATATTTTATGTGAACTCGGGAAATCATCTTTCAATAAGCTATCCTCACACCATCTATGTACCCAAAAGTTAGCTCTCTCCCGTAGGAGTTGACAATCATGAAAAAAATTGTATCGGCATCACTTGAGACAGGATCCATTTCCTTACAACCAGACATTTGTGAAGCAACTGGTATTTATTAGTGCAATAATTAGGTTAACAATATAGCCCCACAAGTGGCATCTGGGGAGGGTAGAGCGTATGCATACTTTACTTATTACCTTGGCAGGTAGAAAGGCTGTTTCCGGGTAGAGTAGAGACTCTTGACTCAAGAAAACCGAAACACAACATTAATGGAGACATTGCAGTAACAACAACAGGATGATAAGGAAACTGAGGCATAAGAGACAAGAAGTAGAAAATAGAAAACTAAGAATGTGAAATAGGGGAAACAATAAAATAATAAAAATACCCAAAGTGATAGTAATACTATTAGCAGAGAGAGAAGACACGAAACTATTTATTACAAGCCTTCTATCCTATCAAGGGTCTCCTCGGCAAGCTGAAGGCCTGCAACCACATCCTATCTGATCACCTCTCTGCCATACCTCTTCCGCCTACCTCTACTTCTCAGTAGGCCCTCGTTTAGAGCTTGGAGATTTTCTAATGCCCTCGTTTGTATATTTCTTTAGTGTATTTTTGTACCTAATTTATTTTTTGGGTTGTTCATTTGTAGTGCTACATTCATATAAGTAAAAGTTTCTGAATTGTAGAAAAGGAAAGGATGCAAATGAAATCCTGAAGAGTAACAAGTAGCAAATCTAGCTTTTAATGGATATTTAGAACACCATCCAATGGATATTTAAAAGTCTCCTCGGCAAGCTGAAGGCCTGCAACCACATCCTATCTGATCACCTCTCTGCCATACCTCTTCCGCCTACCTCTACTTCTCAGCAGGCCCTCGTTTAGAGCTTGGAGATTTTCTAATGCCCTCGTTTGTATATTTCTTTAGTGTATTTTTGTACCTAATTTATTTTTTGGGTTGTTCATTTGTAATGCTACATTCATATAAGTAAAAGTTTCTGAATTGGAGAAAAGGAAAGGATGCAAATGAAATTCTGAAGAGTAACAAGTAGCAAATCTAGCTTTTAATGGATATTTAGAACACCAGTCTTTTCTTAATTTGGCAAATAGCATGATGGATCATATACGCTTTAATGTTTTGATCAATTTTGCAGGTACCTCCAGCTTTAGAGTTGCTAGACCAACACTAGACAATGTTATGCATAGAGTCTTGAGATGTTCATATCATTACAAAAACTTATTGCCTACCTATCTGAAAACTCTATGTTGGTGAAATCAATCAACAACAAATACCAAAAGTATTTTGATAAAGAACTCTGGTGATCTCATATGTACATCTTCTCCCGACTTGGATGGGAAAACAAGCCACAACCTTGCCAGTCCAATGAGCTTCTCACTGACCTCCCATAGCTTGCATGCCTTCTCTGCATCACTGAGGACTTGAATCACGTACTACCTGAATTTAGCACAGACCAGTGATATTCCTCATCACACGCTAGTCGATGATTCAGTCCCTGAAAAATGCTAGGGATAAAGGTGTCCAAGTTTGCTTAGTTTGACTACTCTGTGCAAGTCACTTTCCCGCATCTTCAGATGCATAGCCTTTGGTAATGTACTTCTGAAATGGAGGGAAGAGAGCCCTGAACAAGGGAATGTGATTGTTAAATAAACCAATTTCAGCAATGCAGCCGAGATAGAGGGAAACAGAGCATGTTACAGACTTTGCTGTGGCGCCATCAAATTCTCTCCCATGCAGTTTAAACTATTCAACCCTCTTAGATCTCCAAAATGCTTTGTTGGAACATTTCCAGCCAAAGTGTTTGTGTTTCCTGATACATTAACATTTTTTAGTCTTGTCAAGCATAAGAACATGATTACTCCTCGATTCTAGCATTTGTGTTTCCTGATACAACCAAATGCTTCTGTGCTCAGTACAAGTGTTTTATCCTTCTTGTAGTTCCAAGTAAAGACTAAAATAACAGGCATTCTCTTGCATATATCCCTCTGACTCACGGTGAGACTAAGACCTAGGTCGAATACAACCTTTGCTTTATAGTTGTAAATTTTTATCGTTTATGAAAAAGGTTCATAGGAGGACTTCTTGGTTTACATAGAAATTAAAATAGAATGTGTGACACTCTTTCAAGACAAGGAAATAAAGAACAGAAAATTTGACTATGCAAAGTTGCACTATTTAGATTTGTGAAATACATCTTGCGACAATGGAAGACGAAAAGTCAAAAGAAATCATGGAAGCATCAAAAATCTAATTCTAAAAATCATATACTAGCAACACCTTTTCTGGTTTCCCCATTGAATCATAAGTAGCATTCAAAACAAAAAGTCCTTCCCTGTGGGACCAAATTTTTCGAAGGAAATGCTTTAACTACAAGAAAACTATCATGCACAATGCCCTGGCTCGAGACCACACCAGACCCAGGACCCTTTCCCCTGGACCTGGCTCGGGACCACGCCCGACCCAGGATCCTTCCCCCTAGCCCCGACCCAGGACCCTTCCCTCCGGCCCTGATACAAGCACAAGGAGCATCAAAAGTACAAGGAATTATCTAAGGGGTCAAGGCTTCGGAATTAGCGAGCAATTGAAGACTTTTCGGAGTATTTTGAAGCCTTGGTCAAGAGAAGGAAGGAGGGGAACTTATGCACTCAATAGGCGCCTCAAGTGAAGGTTAATGAAGACATTTTGCACACCAAGGTAACACTCAAGAGGCGCCCAATTCCCTTAGCTCATTAAGAGTAGTTTTGTCATTTGGCATGTAATAGTATAAATAGATCATTTTGCTTCTCTTTTCATTAGACTTTTGAAGATATTGAACTTACTCCTATATTGTAGTTTTAGTCTTGTAGTGAGAGGTAGAATCCAAAATAGGTCCTTTGACATTTGAAGTTAGGGTTTTACTTGTCTTGGATAATTTGGCAAGAAAGGTGTGCTTGAGGAAGAGTGTTTCCTTTGGGTCACCTAAGAGGGTGGTTTGCACTTACATGGTGATGTGTGTTTGAAGGTTTGATATACCTTCTAGTGCTATTCATTAGTTGAAGTAATGGTCACTCTACTATCTTTACTTTTTATGCATTCTTTTCTTTCATCTCCTTTCTTTGTCTGTTGTTTTTCTTTGTTGTGCTTGCTGGAAATTACATCTTTTGAGTCCATTTTTATTAGTTCATAGCCCTTAGGCTATCAGGCCCCGACCAAGGACCCTTCCCCCCGGCCTTGTCTAGAGACCACGCTCGACCTAGGATCCTTCCCCCGGGCCCTGACTCGAGATCACACGGGACCCCCCGCCAGGCCCTGGCTTAGGACCACGTCCGACCCAGGACTCTCCCCATCCCCGACCCTAGCTCGGGACCACGTCATACCCAGAACCCTTTCTTACCTTACCTCGGCCTTAGAATCGGGACCACACCCGACGTTAGATCCAGAACCCTTCCCCCGCCCCAGCCTTGGCTCGGGACCACACTCGACCTAGGACCCTTCCCCCGCCCGAGCCTCATCTCGGGACCACGCCCGACCCAGGACCCTCCCCCGACCTTAGACCCTGCTCGGGACCGACCCAGGACCCTCTCTCTCCCCGACCCCGATTTAGAACCACGCCCGACCTAGGACCCTACCTATCCCTGGCTCGGGACCACGCCCGACCTAGGACCCTCCCCCGCCCCAGCCCAGGCTTGCTCGGCCTAGGACCTTCCCTCAGCCCCAACCCTGGGTTGAGCTGCACCATGCCTGACCTAAGATCCTCCCCCATCTGTGGCTCTAGACCATGCCCAAGACCCTCCCCCGCCTTAGCCACACTCGAACCAGAACCGTCACCCCGCTAAACCCTAGCCACACCAGACCCAGGACCCTCTCCCCACCCAACCTTGGCTCGAGACCATGCCTAACCTAGAACCCCCTACCCTAGCCTTGGCTCGGGACCACGCCAAACCCAGGACCCTTCCTAGCCCCAGCCCTAGCCCAAGACCACGCCCGATCCAGGACCCTCTCCCCTAGGACCCTCCCCCGCCCCAGCCCAGGCTTGCTCGGCCTAGGACCTTCCCTCAGCCCCAACCCTGGGTTGAGCTGCACCATGCCTGACCTAAGATCCTCCCCCATCTGTGGCTCTAGACCATGCCCAAGACCCTCTCCCGCCTTAGCCACACTCGAACCAGAACCGTCACCCCGCTAAACCCTAGCCACACCAGACCCAGGACCCTCTCCCCACCCAACCTTGGCTCGAGACCATGCCTAACCTAGAACCCCCTACCCTAGCCTTGGCTCGGGACCACGCCAAACCCAGGACCCTTCCCAGCCCCAGCCCTAGCCCAAGACCACACCCGATCCAGGACCCTCTCCCCTAGCTCAGGACGATGCCCGATCCAGGAACTTTCCCTGGCTCGGGACCATGCCCAACCCCAAACTGTTTCCCCTACCTTGGCCCAACCCAGGACCCTCTCCCCGCCCCTGCCCTGGCTCGAGACCACGCCCGACCCAAGACCCTCTCTCTACCTGGCCCTGGGTCGGGTGTGGTCTCTCTTCTTTACCTGACCCTGGACCCTCCTCCCGCCCCAGCCCTGGCTCGGGACCACACCCATCCCAGGATCTATCCCCCGCCTCAGCCTAGGCTCAGGCAACGCCCAACCCAAGGCCCTCTCTCAGTCCTAGATTGGGACCACGCCCGATCTAGGACCCTCCCTTAGCCCTGGCTTGGGACCATGCCCGACCCAGGACCCTTCCCGCCCCAGCCATGGCTTGGGACCACGCTTGATCCAGGACCATTCCCAGCCCCAGCCTTGGCTCGGTACCACGCCCGACCCAGGATCGTATCCCGCCCTAACCCTGACTAAGGACCACGCACGACCCAGGACCCTCTCCGCCCCAACCCTGGATCGGGACCACGCCCGACCCAGGACCCTCTCCGTCCCAACCCTCGCTTTGGACCACGCACGACCTAGGACCTTTCCCCGCCCAGCCCTGGCTTGGGACCACGCCCGACCCAGGACTCTCCCCTGCCCTAGCTTTGGCTTGGGACTATGCCCGACCCTGGACCCTCCCCCAGCCCTAACTCGGAACCATGCCCGATCCAGGACCCTCTCCCCGCCCGTTTATCCCTGGTTCAGGAGCATGCCTGATCCAGGACCCTTCCCCTGCTCCAGTCTTGGCTCGGGATCCCTCTAGCCTTAGCTCGGGACCACGCCCGACCCAGGATCCTCCCCCAGCCCCAGCTCTGGTTTGAGACCATGCCCAATCCAGGACCCTTCCTTCTGGCTCAGGACCACGCCCGATCCAAGACCTTTCCCTGGATCGGGTCCCTGACCGACCCAGGACCATCCCCCTAGCTCGGGATCACGCCTGACCCTGGACCCTTCCCCTACCCCGACTTGATCCAAAACCCTTTCCCCGCCCCGACCTTGACTCGGGACCATGCCCGACCTAGGATATTTCCCTTGCCTCGGCCCTGGGATGGGCGTGGTCCCTTTTCTTGGCCTGACCCAGGATCCTCCCCTAGCCCCAGCTTTGGTTCGAGACCATGCCTGATCCAGGACCCTTTCCTCTGGCTCGGGAACACGCCCGATCCAGGACCCTTCCCTGGATCGGGTCCATGACCGACCCAGGACTATTCTCCTGGCTCGGGACCATGCCCGACCCTGGACCCTTCCCCCACCCCGACCTGAACCAAGACCCTTTCCCTGCCCCAGCCCTGACTCGGGACCACGCCCGACCCAAGATCTTTCCCTTGCCCCTGCCCTGGGTCGTGCGTGGTCCTTTTTATTGACCCGACCCAGGACCCTCCCCTACCTCAATCCTGGTCGGGACCACACCTGAACCAGGACCCTTACCCCGCCATTGCTCGGGACCACGCTCGGCCCAAGACCTCCTCCCTGCCCTAGCCTTGGCTCAGGACCACGCCCGACCTAGGACCTTTCCCCCACGCCAGCCCTGGCTCGAAACCACGCCCGAGCCAGGACCCTTCCCCCAATCCTGGCTAGGGACCACGCCCGACCTAGGACCCTCTCCCCGTCCATCCCTGGATGGGGACCACGCCCGACCCAGGACCCTCCCCCGCCCCAGGTCTGGCTCGGGACCACGCCTGACCTTGGACCCTTCCTCCAGCCCTTGCTCAGGACCATGCTCGATCCAGGACCCTCTCCCCGCCCAGCCCTGGCTCAAGACCATGCCCTATCCAGGACCCTCCCCCGCTCCAGTCTTGGCTCGGGATCCCCCCAGCAGTTCAGGTGTGTTACAACAAATTTTACTAAAATTTGGGTATATATTGAACATTTTTCCCTAACTTTTAAGATATATATTTTTCTGGATAGTTTTTTAGTATGCAAGCCAATATCTAAATACTTTCAAAAGAAATAAAAAAGTGCATAAAGCCCTTATCCTCTAATCAACAGTCGGGTATTAAAAAATGCTTAAAAACTTTGAAGAATTGGACTTCTAAACTTTGAGGATCACCAACTAATTTGAATGGGTTTTTAGTGTTCCTGTGTTGGATGGAAATTTTCTTAAACGTCCAGCAAATCTTAAGGTGTGATGAAACCTAATTTCATGCATCCAATTATCAATTGAATTTTAAAGATGATCAGACAAAAATAGAAGTTGATCATTCATGAGGATATCAGACTGCCATCAAGATATCATGAATCTTTAAATTTCATTGGTCAATATTGTACGCACTCTATATTTATACGACAATAAACATATTACTAGCAAAGTTATGCAGCTTAGTAACTGAATCATGAAAAATGGGAAAAACTTAAAGACTGAATATTTCAAGAATGACCACTTAAATATAGGGGTCATACAGGGGACAGTACTGTCCTTGGAGATGAATCAACTAAAAAATAAGCAGCTTCCTTTAGCAAAGTATAAAAATCCACCTACAGGGAACCTCATCCGTAAGTGTCACTTTGACCAGGGGAGCGAGTACAATAGTTATTACTGATGATCTCATCTGAATACACAATTACTGCTGCGATATTCATATTCTATTTAACCTAAGATACGAGATACTAAGCCAAGTATATATCACTCAATTTATTCCTTATGACTGATTACTTCTGCAGAATTCTGTAAATGTATTAATACACAGAATATCTGTAGCACTAGGTTGCTAACATGAAGTCGAGGACGGACTTGGTGAATGAAGCTGGAAAAATAATTCTTCAATATTGTGCAGCTATGCACCTAATCTTATGGTTTTGTTCTTGTGAAATAACAATAACACAGTTTCAGATTAAAAAAACAAGATAATGCAACAACAACACAAAATTAGAAGGTTAACAATATTGCTCCTCTCAATGGCAGTTTAACTGAAGAAAATCTAGACCATAATTCTCTTATCAAAAGCAGCTAAACTGGAAGAGATTAAATCCTTGATTAAGGAAGGAGTACTCACAGTTATTGACACTCTCGATGACTGCTCACACACATTCCATCCTGATTTAGCCATTTTAAAAGCAAGATGCTTGATGTACTGTTATATTAAAACAGAGTTAAAGCAAAAATTTGCCATCGAAAGCACATAATCTCAAGTAATCACATAATAGATCTTAACCATTACCAGTATACAGTGGAAATGATAAAGAAACTTCAGCATCTATATCTAAAGCCAGTAAAGTATACTGGTTTGGGACTCCTACACTAACTTCTCTGACCTTCATGTCTACAGTTAAATGGAGTAGCAAAAAAGCATGACCAGGCAGTTCATGTTATTTCTACAAACAAATTAAACTAATGACAATTTAGTATGCAGAACGTAAGGAAAACGTTTCTACCTTAGAATTGCCTTGTCAATCCTTTTATTATTCACTTTATTTGTTTATTCTACTGTCTTTTAAGTAGATGTTTCTTTTCTATATTTATTCAAGTGTTGATAATATCTACCTTAGAATGCGTGGGAGATAGGGGAGAGGTTGGCGGGAATGGGGGTGTGGGAGTGTAGGGGGGACGTGGATAATATGTGGGACAGGGCGGCAAAGTGCATCAGGGAGAATGCAAGGGAGGTGTTGGGTATTTCTAGGGGCCGGGACGGACATCATCGGGGGGATTGGTGGTGGAATGAAGAGGTGGGGAAGAAAGTGGAGACCAAGAAAGAGGCGTATGCTAAGTTGGTGGAAAGCAAGGACGAAGAAGAGAAGCGGGTAAATAGGAAAGAGTACAAGCTAGCGAGGAAGGAGGCGAAGTCAGCGGTCACGGCAGCTAAGACGGCCGCTTTTGAGAGCTTGTATGCAGGGTTACAGGGGAAAGGAGGGGAGAAAAAGTTGTTCCGACTCGCTAAGGCTAGGGAGAGGAAGGGTCGTGACCTCGATCAGGTGAGGTGCATTAAGGGGGAGGACGGTAGAGTGTTGGTGGAGGACGGTCACATAAAGAAGAGATGGCAGTCGTACTTTCATAGGCTCTTGAATGACGAGGGGGACAGAGCTATTGTGTTAGGGGAACTGGAGCACTCAGGGGAGTGTCGGGATTTTAGCTATTGTAGACGTTTTAAGGTAGACGAGGTTAGACAGGCAGTCCGCAGGATGCGAAGGGGTAGGGCGACGGGGCCGGATGAGATACCGGTGGAGTTTTGGAAGTTCGTTGGAGAGGCTGGTGTAAGGTGGTTGACTGCATTGTTCAATGAAATTTTCAGGACGGCAAAGATGCCCGAGGCGTGGAGGTGGAGTACCATGATCCCCCTCTATAAGAATAAGGGGGACATTCAGTGTTGCAATAACTATAGGGGGATTAAGTTACTGAGTCACTCTATGAAGATATGGGAGAGAGTGGTCGAGGTGAGGCTGAGACGGATAGTGTCTATTTCGGAAAACCAGTTCGGATTTATGCCCGGCCGCTCGACGACGGAGGCAATCCACCTGGTACGAAGGTTGGTGGAGCAGTATAGGGAGAGGAAGAAGGATCTGCACATGGTGTTCATCGACCTGGAAAAGGCGTACGACAAAGTCCCCAGGGAAGTGCTTTGGAGATGCTTGGAGGTGAGTGGAGTACCGCAGGCATATATCAGAGTAATTAAGGATATGTATGAGGGAGCGAAAACCCAGGTGAGGACGGCGGGAGGAGACTCAGAGCATTTCACTGTCCTGACAGGATTGCATCAGGGATCTACTCTTAGTCCCTTTTTGTTTGCGTTAGTAATGGATGTGTTGACGCGGCGTATCCAAGGGGAGGTGCCGTGGTGTATGCTTTTTGCAGACGATGTAGTCCTGATAGATGAGACTCGAGGGGGGGTGAATGACAAATTAGAGTTGTGGAGGCAAACTTTGGAGTCTAAAGGGTTCAGGGTGAGCAGAACCAAGACAGAGTATGTGGAATGTAAGTTTAATGACGTGAGGCGGGAGAATGAGGTAGGAGTGACGCTAGAAGCACAGGAGGTAGGGAAGAGGGATAAGTTCAAGTATCTCGGGTCAGTGATCCAGAGTAACGGTGAGATTGACGAGGATGTCTCGCACCGTATTGGGGCGGGATGGATGAAGTGGAAACTCGCATCGGGGGTGCTGTGTGATAAGAAGGTGCTGCCCAAGCTTAAAGGCAAATTCTATAGGGTGGTAGTCCGTCCGACCTTGCTGTATGGAGCGGAGTGTTGGCCAGTTAAGAACTCCCACATCCAAAAAATGAAGGTGGCAGAAATGCGGATGTTGCGCTGGATGTGTGGACTGACCCGAGGGGATAGAGTTTGGAATGAGACTATCCGGGAGAAGGTTGGTGTGACTTCAGTGGAGTGTAAGATGCGGGAAGCACGATTGAGATGGTTCGGACACGTGAAGAGGAGGGGCATGGATGCCCCAGTCCGTAGGTGTGAGAGGCTAGCGTTGGATGGTTTTAGACGGGGAAGGGGTAGACCGAAGAAGTACTGGGGTGAGGTGATTAGGCGGGACATGGAACAGTTACAGCTCACCGAGGACATGACCCTAGATAGGAAGGTCTGGAAGATGCGAATTACGGCAGAGAATTAGGGCCAGTTCGGGTCGCTAGTGTAGGGAATTAATTGGTGGGGGTGTATTCCTGTTATGATTCCGTATTCAGTGTTTCGTGTTCCGTGTTCCATGTTTATTACGAATCTGTGTGCTTCCCTCGGCTTTATATTCCTGCATTCCTGCTTTACTCTGTTTTATATTCCTTATGGGTGCCGTATCTATGTTATGTCATCTGCTTCTGTGCTGTACTATGTGTTTGTGTGATATCTCGTGACTTGAGCCGGGGGTCTTTCGGAAACAGCCTTTCTACTTCATCAGAGGTAGAGGTATGGACTGCGTACATCTTACCCCCCCCAGACCCCACTAAGTGGGAATACACTGGGTTTGTTGTTGTTGTTGTTGTATTCAAGTGTTGATGATGTTGACATCTATTGCATTGACAATGTGCAGTCACAGATAGACACCCCCAGTAAATCACAGAAAACTTGGGAAAAAGGATATAGCAAGAGGGAGAACATTTGTTGCTCGTGAAGGATCTTCTTCCGGCCAATTGAGAAATGAGTCATTCTGGGCAGTTAAAGGGAGACAAGATGCTTCATCATGCATCACAGAAGAAATTCATCACATTTTGGAGGCTTGCTATTCAAATAGAGAGGCATCAATGCACCACGAATCTGAGCAGGGTCTTGCTTAAACTCTGAATAGGCACAAAAAATCCCCCTATTCACCCTCAAATGATCCCTCTACATAGTCAATTTTCTACACTTAGTCATCAACCTAAAGAACTCATTTTCATCTACATCAACACTTCTCCCACTCACATTAAGAACCTCTCCTTTCGACATTAATGGGAGCAACGTATGTATCACCAGATCAGATTTAATGAACGAAATAAATTTAGTATACAACTTCTTCACTCGCAAACAAAGAAAAAACATCATCATCTATAACTTGAGCCTCTTTCATAGACGGAAACCTTCTCCCTCAATAAATTTACCACCCTTCGACGAAAATAAGCATTAACCATTTTGCCAACACTAATCCAAGTAATACCCAATCCCAGTATTCGTTAGTTCCTCAATACGTGTCTCAGCTTTATAGTATTCCACTGTTAAAACCATCACAAAGACTTCTTTCAGAAGTTATAACAATAAGGGGAACTTTCTTTACAGGCCTTATATTAATTAAGGGTATTTCTACATCTTCTAATTGAGCATTCATTTCAATAAACAAAAAAACAACAAAATCAACAACAATAAAAGGATCATGTAAAGCATTAGACATTCTTTTTCCGTTAAAAGAAACTATTCATACTAAATGAAAAGATTAACCCATTCACAATATAAAGCCAATATCTGTTTTCACTTGAAAAAAGGATCAAATAAACTATCATATACAAAACAACAAACTCAGTATATTCCCACAAATTAACTATCATATAATTATCAAAATCAATAAAGAAGAAATTCTTGATTATCACCAGGGAATGGAGCACTTAAAATTCAAAGTGAAGAAGAAGCAGCAGTAGTAAAGACGAAGAAAAACATACCTCATTTTGAAATAGAATATCAGAAAAATGAAGCAACGAATTTGAGTATGGAACGTTGAATATGGAAAACATTTAAGCCGTTTGGATACTTGTATGTATTTATACCCAAATAAAAGAAATGTAGTATTTGAAATATTGTTAGAAATATGAACGTTGTAGAGAGAAGAGAGTAATTTGGATTGAGAAAATTGAAGGAAATAAGTCATTTAAGTTTTAAATGAATGATTAGTGATATTGACAAACTTAAAGGGTCAAACATAATTAGAAATTTGATTAATTTAATTGTGGACTTGATTAATATTTTTAAAACTTTCTAATTTTTTAAAAAATACAAATCAACCCACATTTCTCTCCTCTCCAAATCAACCATCTCTCCTTTCTCTCTCTTGACAGTTTTTTCCAACCAACAGTTCTACAAATTTCTCCTTTCAATCCTCGGTGACTTCAACCTCCGGCGATAAATAGTTGGACTTCCATTTCCTTTTTGACTTTCAACCGTCAATTGACGTGACAACCTTGCTCTTCGGCCACAACAACTTCGAGTTCTTAATCGTCCCTTTTTTCTTTCACTTGTAAAAAATTATGGCCTTTTTAGTTTTGAAGAAAAAGAGAAACTTGAGCCAACTTCTCTTCTAGTATAGGTTAAATATTTTAATATTTATTGCTTTAATTTGAAATGTGGTCTGAATAAAACCTTAATTTCTGGTATTTCTTCTCTTCAGTTTTTGGAGTGAAATATGATTTTTTGAATTTTGATTTTGGTTGTTTGTGTTTGTATAAACAAAACAACGATGTTGGTATTTTTGGTGTTGCGCCCATTGCTGGGTTGATTTGTTCTAGGTAAAAATTATGATATTGTTGTTGTTCTATTGAACAAAATCATGCTATTGTTTTGTTCTGCAATAAAATTAACCTTCTGATGCAACATATTTACTATCTGATACAACAGATTTATCATCTGATGCAACAGAGGAACCATTTGATGCAACAGATTTACCGTATGATGCAACAGAGGAACCATCGAATAAAAAAATCTTATGCAACAAATTAACCATCGAATAAAAAATTTGATGCAACAGATTAGCCATTTGATGCAACAGATTTACCATTGAATTAAAAATCTGATGCAATGAATTTAACATCGGATGCAATAGAGGAACCATTCGATTAAAAATATGATGCAACAGATTTATCATCTGATGCAATGGAGGAACCATTGGATTAAAAATCTAATGCGAAAGATTAATCATCTGATGCAACATATGAACCTTCTGTTGGATAAAATCCTATCAACTATTTTAACAGGACATGTCCAAGACTTAATTTTTCCAACTGATCATTCATCTGTCGCGATAGATGACCCTTCTGTTGGAAGAAATCTAAATAATATTAACCGTTGATAACTATTCTAACAGATCACTCATATATTACAACAGATGTGTGATCTGTTGCACAGACTAGTCATCTGTTTCAACAGATGAGTGATCTATTTTTATTGTTGCAACAGATTACTAATCCGTTGCTATAGATTAGTTTTATATTGCAATAAATAACCTACCTGGTGCACCAGATGTGTTATCTGTTGGACATGTTATTTTACTATTGTGTATGTTAGATTTACTGTATCTCTTTTTAATGATGCATTAATCAATTATAATCTATTTATATTCCTATTAATTTTAGATTATATGGCTCCCAAAAGAAAAGAAACCGAATCAAGTCCAAGTAAAGGAATAAGTGAAGCAGCTAGACTGTATCCACCACTCTATGAGCTTGCTCTACAAGCGTTATCTCAATCAAGAGTAGAAGATGATGGACATGTGGAGGAGGAATATTTCAAAAGAGATGATCCAAATGCTAATAGCCCTTCCACTGAAGAGTTGGTCAAAACTTTCATCATTGATAGTTATCCTGTGAGAATGCAGTGCGATGGTGCCACAGATTTAACGGGTGATTTCGTGGTTAAGTCATCCATGAAAAAATATTTCGACGCCTTCAGAAAAATACTTCGAGAACAAAATTTAGATGCTTATTCCAGGGACAGTTGCTTTGGGCAATATCTTAATTTACCGGAGGACAATAATGCTCGTTTCTAAATGAAAATGGTATATGATCTTCTCAAGCATAGATTTATGTATGAAAATAAATATCAGATGGATGAGGTGTGGATAAATTATTGTGGTATGCCTGTTTGTTTTGGTTGGAAGGATTTTGCCATAGTTACTGGACTAAAATGTTATCCTCTTTCTCCTTCTTAAGTTATACCTATTCTAATCGAAAAAAGCACCTCGTACATCGAAAAAAGGCAAATACAAGTCGAGTGATCGTGAAGACTTGGTGTCCCTTGTTGGTCCAAGCTTCAAAAACAAAAAATTGATAGAAGTGTTGAAGGTAAAAGACTTTCAAAAAAGTACAAGCAATCATTGTGCTTGGTTTGGTTTGAACATAATATTTACTGGGCGAGAGACATTAACAACAACATACCACTTGGTTTAATAAAGCTCTCTAAGGATTTTAAGGCATTTAACAGCTATCCTTGGGGTTATGAATGCTTCAAAATGACAGTCAAATATTTGTTGACTCCATTAACACTAAAGACAGTCAACTTATATGGCTTTCCACAGACTTTTATGATAAATATTTATTTTATTATGATATGATTTATTTTTTTATTCAATAATGCTTTTGATTTATTGACGTTATGTCATAGGCTTGGGCATTTGAAGCCATTTCTTATTTGAGACAACAAGTGAACTACCAAGAAGAAGTTTTCTGTCCAAGAATCCTGAGATGGTTGTCGAATAAAACTAATAAAAATGTAAAATTTCTTGATCTCTTCAACCCCCGAAGGAAGCAGTAAGTCTAATTCTAATTAAGTAATAATTTTAATTAATGATTTCATCATCATTCTAATATATGTACTAATTGATTTTAGATTGTCCATCCATGGCTTGTTCTGACCAATCGAGAGTTAAAGATGCCATTTTTTCTTACTTTAAGGTCTGTGCAAACTTTATCGGACCTTAAGATCATTGATAGAATAAAAATGAAATTGTTTAGAGCAACAACCATCACAAGAAAAATACTTTTGGAGGGTGGACTTGTTGTTGTTGTTGATGGTAGTGGTAGTGGTGCTGCTGTTGGGGCTAATGATGCTCTTCTTATAGTTTTGAAACAACAAACCATTATGATTATGATCATACTGGTTGTACAGATTTTGCCCCTTCTAGAGAATGTTCTGCATGCAAATGTCAAGACTGTAAGATGAAACATGATGGAGTGATTAATACTATTAATACATTAACTGCTTCTGTAAAGGAATTGACATTTAAGAGGGGTGTCATTCCATCAAAGAGGAGTTTATATCCATACACTTCACTAGAGATTAAGGTAGCTAAGAAGAGAATGAAAGAATTTTCTAAGGCATCACCAAGCATCGAAAAAGCAAAATTGTAACTCCTCTGTCTTTGTCTTGCACCTTTGATCAATGTACAAGTGCCACAGGAGAGCAGCATGAGCTAAAGAAGGTGGATATATATCATCTGTTCCAATAAACAAATAGACACATCTGTTTTAACAGATGATACATCTGTTGAAAATTATCAAACAATATATTCATCTGTTGCAACAGTTGTCTAACCTGTTGCATCAGATGCGTTATCTATTTTTCTAACCTGTTACATCATGCATTATCTGTTGTAACATATGTTCTGTTGCAACAGATGGGTCATCTGTTCAAAATTATTGTACAACTCTTTTTTACCTATTCGAATTTGTCCCAACAAATAATCCATGTCACAACAGATATATAATCTGTTGTATATCTGTGATTAGCATTGATAATTTTGGCTTTTCAGGTGGATGTCACAGTAGAAGCTACTGCTAAATAACATAATATCATAGTTTATAATCCATCAACTGCTTCTAAAGATGAAGAAAAATTGGAGCTTGTCAGTTTCGGAGAACGAAAGAATTACCCATTTGAAGGGTTCAACATCTCGGATGAGGTTCCAAAAAAACTAACAAAGTTGATCAACGACTATTCAGAATGAATTGTCGATGGGATACTAAAGCATTATGCTGGCAGGTACATAAATAATTTTTAGATATATTGATTTATACGTGTAAAAACATGAGATTAACACATATAAATCATATAGAAAACAAAATAACGAACACTACTGTTTTGCAACAATTTTGACTTTTGAGAAGAGTCGCCACTTAATTTTGAAAAGGAATTAAGAAACCTTTATAAAATACTTAGACGATTCAAAATAGGAAAATCGTTTAAGTCAGATATTCTGAACAAGCGGTTCCTATTAATGTTTTAGGAAGGTGTTAGGCTCCTAAAACGTCTGCTAACTTGCAGTTATCCGGACTGTTTGAAAATCAACTTTGATTAACCTTGAAAAAAGTTGATTTTTGAAAATAAAAGCGATTTTAGGAATATTTTGGTGTTTATGCAAAACCATCTTTTAGGGACTTGACTAAGGATTTAACTAGGTTCATAAAACACATAAGGCAAACAAGCGTAAAGAAAAAGGGGAAGGGGGGAAAGTAAGGGATTTAGGCCCTTGGGCCCAAATTAATGAGACCTATCCTAGTCTAATTGGGCTTTTGACCCATTTCACCTGTCCTAATCTAATTTTTGAGCCTTTGACTTGAATCTTACTCCACCTGTATTACTCTTAAAAGTTTGGCTTCGTGTAATACCCCATATATTTCTAAGCTAGAAAATAAACTGTTGTTCCTACACATGACACCTCCTATCCTATGATTCATAGTTGAGTACATGAATTAGTATGAGTATCCTAGTTATAATAGTGCTTATGATGTATTAATCATGTTCATAAGAGTCACTTAGAGTAAGCCAAGCTAAGAACTTTTGAATCCACCAAGTTTTCGTGTGTGATTTCACATGGGTCATCTTTGAACTAGAATAACTTTATTTATAGGTGATATTTTGGAATATTTATACCCTCCAAATTGTATATAATTGAATAAGCTTTCCATCGATACCAAATTCGCCTAAATCGGACACTCGGTGAAGAAGTTATGGCTATTTAAAGTTTCAGCAGCGTCATTCCAGTCAGTGGCGCGTCATGCCGTAATCCAAAATGACGTTTATCAATTTACAGTGTCTCTCCGTAATTCCATAGCATTGCAGTGAGTTTCTAGGTCACAAACGGGTGGCAACGCGATGTCTCCGCATCGCGTCGGGGGCCCAAATCGGGTAATTTTCACAGAAATTAAATGACGCATCTAGAGGGGTATTTGGGTCATCTTTCCACCCCTATATATTCCATAAACATAGAATTTATCCCAATCCAATGACATTATACTCTCTTTTCTCAAAATTCTCTCTAGAACCCCATAGGGTTTTCATAAGAGCTTCAAGATTCAAAGGATTTCACTGTTAATTTTCACGGATCTTCTATCTAAGATATGCGTAGTGTTCATCCACGGATTCCTTTTGTCCGTGGAGTTCAAGAATCAATCTTTAAATACTAAATCATGAATTTTTTATGGTGATATGATTGTATTCATGTTGGTGGTTGTGGTTATGCTATAGAGTAGTGATTTGATAAATTTTCATGAAGGTTTTGATCATGTAGTTGGAACCCATGAATTTGGGTGGTTTAATGTGATGTAAATTTATGAACACACCTATGCTTTAAAGAGTTCATGCAAGGTGTTTGATAAAATACTTAGAATTCTAGGAATTTCATGTGTACATGGTCCATATTATCTACATGACAAGTCCATGTTAACTATACAATTCAATATGAGTTCCATGCCACTGTTTTGTTGCTATTGTTATGGTATGAAGCATTTATGATAATTGAGTGATATAATATGTACATGATATATATATTCCATGCACTCCCTACTATGCACAAGATGTTGAAAACTACATGTGTATATTATCCCCTACTTATGATATTATGAATTATGGACTCCAATCTTGTGATCAAGTCATGTCATGTGTGTCAGTTTTCTTCTATCGAGTCTTGGGGGTATTCGTAGCCGAAAAAATATAGCTGTGTGCCTAGAGCCATGTCATGTTGTCATGATAATCTCAGTTAAGCCATGATCTATAGAAATTAGTCAGTCATGTGACTCAGGAAACCTCAGAAATCTCATGATCTCAGTAAATTCTCAGATAGTAATACTATTCCATCAGTCAACAACAGTCGGTTACTCAGTCCATGCACAGTCAGTAAATTATGATCAGTCTCTTCAGATGGGAGTAGGAGTTAGCATCGAGTGAACCCAACGATGGAAACTCACCTGTTATATAAGGGTATGATTCTTAGCAGTCATCCTTGCATTCCTGAACTATGTAGCCAGCATAGGTTGATACATCGTAGCCTGTTCTCACTAGAGTTACTTGTTATATGAGGGTTGCTCACACATTGTCCTTACTAGTGGCGCGGTATTGACACCCTTCCAGTCAGGTCGGATATTGGACCCCAGCTTAGCCATAATGGCACATATGGGGCATGTTGGTTAAACAACTACCTCCCACAGTTTTCAGAATCAGTCTTAGTAAAAGAACTCAAATAGTTCTTCAGATATCAGTATACCAGGACTGTCAGATAAAGTCAAATTTAGTTATAGTATGGAACTCAGATAGTTCCACCAGATTCAAGACTGTCAGACACAATTGCCTATGTATCAGAACTACAGTTTCAGTCATGCCAGTTATCAGTAAACCATGTTTTAGTGTACAGATCTATATATCACGTACTCACGATCTCAGTTACTATGTACGTATGTTTGTACTCTTACGTTCATATCAGTCAGTCAGTTGGCATTGTTCATGCATGTAAACCCTTTGCATTTAGCCTACCTCACTCGTATACTCAGTACTCGAGTTGTACTGACGCATTTGTGCTATGGTGCTTTCTTTTCATGTTACACCATAGGTTCAGAGACATGAGTTCCTGACCAACAGTAGTAGTCGTGATCCAGTATACAGAGTTACAGTGAGTCCTCTTCATTCGAGGACTATATGATCTGATTCATTTATTATTTCAGTTAGTTTTTTTTTATTTATGGAGTTAGTTGGAGACATGTTCCTTCAACTCCTTATTCAGACAGTACTTAGAGGCTTTCAGATTTAGTTCAGATTTATTTCAGACTTCAGTTGTTTTGGGTATTTTTCACCCACACGGATGTTATGTTTTGATAGATCCTTTATTCAGTTGAACTTTATGGCCTACATGTTCATGTTTTCTGCATTATTACATGTATATTATATAGTGTACAGGTACAGATATTAGTCATGGGTTAGCTTGTGGTCATTCGAGGTCATAAGCACCATGTAGCATTCCGGTTTAGAAAATCGGGGTGTTACACTTCGAGGCCTAAATAAATAAAATAAAGAAATAAGACAACAAAGAAATGAACACATAAAAACAATGATAAATAACCAAGCAAATAAATGAGATTTTTAAGTCTCTTAGCCACTTCAAATACAGGATTTTAATCCGTGCTTCTTCCTTGAACTCCTTGCATCCGCGCACTATGAGATTGTCTACTTAGGGCCGTATTTCGGGCTTGACTCAATGAGAAGGGCCTCAATCGCCCATTATGGAATACAAGGGGAAAGAGTCCGTTTGGACTCCCACGCGGGTTCATGAACAGAAATAGTAAAAAAAAGCTGAGACTAGTCAATGATATAACATCTCACAACAAGGGTCTTTAACTCAGGATAACACAATGAACAGGGAAAGGTAGCAAATTGGTGATCAATGATGCTTTAACTAATCAACACATCATAATAAAAATATGATCAAAGAAACCACAACATGGGATAACCAGTGATTCAACAAACATTATAATGATCAATCAAATCCTATGACCGACGAGGCCTCTACAGCTACTTCCATCACAAAAGATTATCGTGAACAATGTTATGTATACAGAATTACGAGATGAAGCAGAAGATATCAAAACATTGAATTAAAAAGGATATTACCTATTCGGGAGCAGAAAAATGAGACAACGACCTGGTACAGAGATCACGACCACCGAAAACTTCTTTACCGTCAACTCGAGACTCTAATTTAGCTGACAAACTTTCAAAACAAGAACAGGATTTCTACTAAAGACTTAATTTTTCTTCAAAAATTTCTTTCTTTTTCTTTCTTCCTTCTCTCTCAGTTTTTCTATACCAGAATTTCTCTCAGAAAAATATTCCCTCATTTTCTTTCTTCCTTCGTTTTTTCTGAATTCAAAATTTCCAACCCCAATTTTCAAACCCCTTATCAGACCCAAAGATTTTCAACACCCAAAGTTTTGAACCCCCTCAAACAATGACCCAAAGAATTCTTATATAGAAGACTGAATTAGGGGTATTTTGGGACTTGGAAAAAGAGGATATTTTGGAATTTTAAATTCAAATCTCCCTACAACTTGGTTTTCATCTACAAACGTACCAATTTTTTCAATCTTTCTCCCTCGAATCCAGAATAGGCAGCCAATAGGGAAGAAATTTCATTCCAACCAATGAAAATTTGCCAAAAATATACAAATTCGTACTGGTCATCCTGAGATTCACAGAATTTAGCCGTTGAGGGGGACACCTAGCCTCGTTTCTAGAAGATTCGAGGGTTTTCTTCTCATGAACGTGCATGGGATGCATGAAGGAGGCTATAAACGGGTTGGTTATGGGTTGTTGGTTGTGATAATTGGGTTTAGGGTCGTAGGTGAGGGTTGATTTCTTGCTGGTCATTTGCGATTATGGGTTGTCATCGTTGTTGGGGTCTGGGTTCATACGCTAATCTTTGGGGTTTGTTTATGGTATGTAAATGAGGAAGGTAGAGAAGTAAAGGGATTGGGCCCGGGTCGGAGGGTATTGGTCCGATTGGTTGGGTCGATTGGAGATGTTTAGGTTTGTAAAAATAGGCTGCTAAAATTGTTATTATTTGGGTTGGTTTTAAAAGAGACAAATGGGCTGGTTGTTGGAGCAACTGGGCCCTTGTATTGGGGTTATTTAATAACCCCTATTAAATCTAATTGAGTTATTAAATAACCCTAATTAAATTTAATTAGATTAGAATAGTCATAATTAAATTTAATTGGATTAAGAATAACTCAAATTAAATTTCATCGGATTAAAATAATCCCAATTAAGAAATGGTAACTTTTGGGATTAAGATTGAATTACAATTTAAATGACATTTAAATTCTAACTAAATTGAGTATCTATTGGTCAATTGCATTACAATTGGGCCAATTGGATTTCAATTAAGGTCATATTTAATTCGTTTGCTAAATTGAATCGCAATCTGGCATGAATCAAGTAACAAATTAACCTCGAGTTTCTTAATTTGATAAAAATCCAACAAATATTCCTCCAAATAAAATATTTGAGAGCAAATCATATTTAAAACCAAGATTTATCCATTTGAATTAATTTTCAAGTTTAATCAGTAAAAATTTAATTTTAATGAAAACGTTAATTTAAATAACAAAATTTATACACTCTCGTATATAAAAATATGAAAAATATATAATCGTTTATTAAATGATAAAATGGAATTGAATAAGCATTTTAAATTGCGTTTATTTGAATAAAATAATTGTTGTGATTTTATTTTAAAATTGAAGAAACTCAAAATTAAATTGGGTTGTGGAGGGAAAAAATTAGGTGTGAACAACTGTTCCCCTCTTTGGGTAGAATGGATGCAAGTAATATGGGCAAAGAGAGGTTGCCGTTTCTAATTTTTGTCCGACCACAAATTCGAATCTGAAAGAGGCTGATTTTTTGCACGAGTTTCACGGAGTTATGGCCAGATCTCGGTATCAGGTTTCCTATATATCTCAGGTTAATGAGAATTTAGGCCACTTCTAGTTCATAAAGATTGATTTAAAGCACGATTTTCAAAAATTCACCAACTATCATAGTTTTATAGTTTTTGGTTAAACCAAGAAGCTGAGGAATAAAGGTATTTGGGGGAGGTTGGACTGTAGTCGAGTTGTTTACATAGAGCCCGACCTACATACCCCTAAGATTTCAGGGAATCAGACTACTTGTAGTTTGACTCGATCGGTAGAAAAGATAGTCTTCTATTTCAGACAATCTTTGGCTCAGGATGAGTGACAAATTAATGAGTTGCGGAAAAGAAGCTTGTAACTTATTAACCATGAATGTGGGATCCTTCACATCCATAGGTAAGAACTTACCTGGACATGATTTCCAAAACTCTAGGTGTCCTATCACTCGATTGAAAGAAAGGGAAGATTACCCTCGATGTAAATTTAAAAGTATCTCGAAGGTGAAGTTGCAACAAGAATATCTCGGAATAGCCACATGCCTTCTAATATGGGTGTGGTTAGATGGTGGTGGTGATCACCCTTTAGCTCACGTCCAGAGAGTTTGACGTCCCTCTCTAGACTATGTCCCATTTTGCTGCTAAGAAAGAGTTCCATGTTGTGTTGCTTCCTATCTGAAGTCGTCCGCACCTGTGGTTTTGATTTGAGATTTTAATCCTCTTAGTTGCTCTCAACAATATCTCAAACAAAAATCATTAGTCATAAGCATAATTCACAAAAGAAGTGTATAGTATTTTACCATATTTCCACATGGGTTGTTTCCTGAAAAGCGGAGTCATCTTTTTATGTACCTATTTAGAATGAAATAACTTGTGATAACAGATGCAACACCCTTTTGGTTGTTTCATAACTAACTCATTTGTTCGAGTGAATATGTCTTCAAAGTAGGGTGACCTTTTGGACACCAACGACACTTTATGTAGAACGGTCCCTGCAACCATTTAATCTTATGCTAATACGGCAACCTCTTTGGTTACCTATAATTCTTGTCACATGTGGAATAATAACCTCTTCATTCATTGACAATAATTCTTTTCCCATGATCTCGGGTAAGTCTTGCGCATCTTTGTATCGATTCAACTTATAGCTTTCCCTTGAATTAACCATCTTTGGATAATCTTGCATATTATTTGATATTGGATACGAGGTGACTTACGGATATCCTTTGAATTGCTAGCCTTTAGGTAATCCTGCACATTATCCGACCTTGGATAAGAGATGACTTACAGGTATCCGTCTAATCATTAGCTCTCCGATATTCCTGCACATAATCCGACCTTGGATACACTATGACTTACAGATATGTCTGAAATTTCTAGTCTTTAGGTAATCCTGCACATAATCGATCTTGGATATGGGGCGGCTTATGTAGAACCCTTGGACATTTCAATTTGATAATCATGCATATTCTCCCGTAAGGATTTAGTTGTGACTTATAGATAACCTTCGAACAATCAATTTTTGGCTGACCTTGCACACTATCCAGTTAGGATATTGTTGCATCTTATGGATGACCTATGAGCTATCAATTCAAAGGTGACCTTGCACACTATCATATTTCAAATAATATGACTTATAGATGACCCTCAAATTGTCAATTTCTAGGAAGTCTTATGTATAATCTGTCTTTAGACACCGACTTAAAGGCGTCCCTTCCAATCATGTGCTCTTGATGCATTCAGATGCTGATTCATAAAATGATGAGATATTCTCAACGTCAGCGTTTGTGTCTAGCGTGTCAGTAGATATTAAATAATGATGATATCCTCGACGCCAACATTTATATCTTGCGTGTCAATAGATATGAAATGTGATGATATCCTCGATGCTAGAGTTTATGTCTTACATGTCAACAGATATAAATTACTAATGATATCCTCAACGCCAGCATTTATGTCTTGTATGTCAATATATATGAAATGCTAATGATATGAAATGGCCCTCTCGGTGATGATATGAATAGCCCTCTTGGCAATGATATGAAATGGCTTTCTTGGCAATGATATGAAATGGCCCTCTCAGCAATGATATGAAATGGCCTTCTTGGCAATGATATGAATAGCTCTCTCGGCAATGCTATGAAATAGCCCTTTTAGCGATAATATGAAATGGCCTTCTTGGCAATGATATGAAATGACCCTCTCAACAATGATATGAAATGACCCTCTTGGCAATGATATGAATGGCCCTCTCAGCAATGCTATAAAATGACCCTCTTGGTGATGATATGAAATGGCCTTCTTGGCAATGATATGAAATAGCCCACTCGACGATGATATGAAATAATATTAAATGGCCCTCTTGGTGATGATATGAATGGCACTCTTGGCAATTTGAAAGCAGTTTCACCTGAGTTTGTTTGTCTGCATCTTTCTTTCTACATGTACCTATACTTAAAGTAGACAATTACTAGACACAAAGTTGCTCTCACCCTGTTTGGCTTAAGGTGAATTTTGAGGGCGATTTTTTGCTCTTCCTCCTATTGAGTGATCTTTTAATTATTGTATTTACTATGTTAACTCCCTTGAATATACCATTCTTAAGCATTATATGCTCTGGCATGACTCCCACTTGCTTGGGGATTTTTCGAAAAAATACTCATTTTTGTGTATCGATCCTTGCATCCACAGAAAAATGATTAGTTTGAATAAAACTACTCCATGTTGACTTTCTTGTCTTCTCGGTTTTCTCCTCGCCATCTTTCAGGTGCCTCGTCACATTGGTATCTCCACCCTGGGTCCCTGCTCCTACAGACACCCAGGCAATCACTAAGTAAAAGATTTGTAAAGATTTTTTTCAAAAGTAGTCTTATCCTTAGCAAATAGTTTCGAAAGTATCTGTAAAAGCTTTAGAAAATTTCTGCCAGTCATGTCATGTACTAGCTCAATGAACGTCTTTCTCTTAATTCTGACTATGTCCGACATTTGACGGAGGATTTCTAGGGATTCAGCATTATTGAGGCTCTCTACCAGAAGTTTTATTAAAGACGGAGATTCAGTCTTCCTAGACTTTATCACAGGTGGTGATTCTCAAATATCGACTTCGACCTCTGGTGCTGGGGAATTTGAAATATATTTCGATATATTAGTGGAAATTTTGAGGACCTCATCAGAACTTCTGCCCCAGTTTAAAGTTGTTTGATATGATATCAACTTGATAGGATCCAAAGTCTTTGTTGGTCTTCGTTCTCCTTGTTGGATGTCGATCTTCCTCGTGTGAATTTTTGAAATTCCTTCTCAAAAATTCTGTCCAAGTTTCTATTTTCTGGGGTTAATATGACCGAGCTGTTGGGGTGCCTACGTATCCCGTTGAAGTAGGAATCAAGTTAAACGTAGTTCAGGACTATGCTAAGGATATATATAAAAATCTAATGGGATGACCGATTCCAACATAGGCCGCCTACGTATCCCTTTTGTTGGGAATTCAGGTTATTATGTAGTTCATACATAAAAAGAAATGATAAATTTTCCTAATGGGTTGACCGAAGCCAACATAGGCCGCATACGTATCCCTTTCTTTGGAATTCAGGTCATCACGTAGTTTATACATAAAAGGAAAGGGGTTTTAGGCAATTACACAATATAAAAGACATTATTACAAGGCGATTACAGATAAACTAAGAAAACAAAAAAACTAGAACGTCTTTCAAACATATTATCTTTTTACCACATCAGGATTAATTGGTTTGGTCCATCTTGACCATCCATGACAGGTAGGATTAGGGGCTCCTCCAGGTTGGGATTCTTTTGATTTTCACCTTTCTCTATATTTACTACTAACTGCTCCTCATCATTTTTTTCTGTTCATCATCATTCTCTTTGAGTTGTTCGTCTAACCCTCGACATGACATGACACTGGTAGGTTTTTAAATTATTGCTACCAAAATAAACCATGCTAGATAATCATATTTAAAATATAAATTCTTAAATAAAGGGAGGCCTTTTGAAAAATAAATAAAAACTATGGCTCATGATCGACACAAATGTGGGCCCATGCCTTTTTGAAAGTTTTAAAACACGAAACAAAAATTTGAGACATAAAAGGGTAGATCACGGGGCCTCCTTTAGATCATCACCGATTTTAAAAACTATTAGTAATTCCCTTTCATCTACCATAATGGGTGACGGGTTATGAGCGGAGTGGAGGTCCAGTTTTGCAAGGCCTCCCCTGGTGCAATCTTCTTCACCCCACCAGACTTTGGGAAATCATCTGGTAGAGCATTGCATCCTTCAAACATATCTCCTATCCCATCCCCAAGACCATCATCATTTGACATCTCATGTACGGGAAATGACTGGTACAAGAGCGGCAAGGGCCTAAACAAACTCTCCTTTGAATTATCATCGATATCATTTTCCTTTATTGGTTGGTACTCTATTCCATTATGAAAAGCTTTTTCTAGGACCATAACAGGCTCAATAATTTCTTCCAAATCCTTACTTAAGGTGGCCACAACTTTCTCTGTCTTCTCCACCTCTTTTGTTCTTTTGAGTCCTTTTGAATTTACCTTAGTGATGGCCTTGCTAGATGTCCATTCACCCTCTATTTCAATCATGTTAATAGTAGGTCCCCCATGGTTAGGCAATGGATTACTATTAATATTTGGTGTCGGCGACTGAAGCATGATGAACTTCTGATCGATCAAATCTTACATCTTATGTTTCAAGTTAATATAATCCTCGGTACTGTGCCCCGCTGTTCCTGAATGATAGGCACAATTTTGATCGGCATGATAAAATCGAGAGTTGGGATTGATAGGCTTTGGCTGGATCGATTGCAAATAACTAGATTTCATCAATATTTTGAAGATCTGGGTACGACTTTCAGCTAATGAAGTGAATTTTCTAGGAGGCTTCTTTTCAAGGTTTACACGTGGGTGGTTATACTAATTTTGATTAGTAGGAGGAGGTACTTGATGATAGTTTGGAGATGTTTCAATGTTTATTTGGTTATTTGGAAGAGTATCTTGAGTAGGAGGCTGATAATTTGGCTGTGGAACTTAGCACTGAGAACTGGGGTAAAATATTTGGAATTGGAGCTTGACATTAGGGTTGAGCATAGAATACAGGCTGAAAACTTGGTGATGATGATGAGGAAAGAATCTTCCTAGGCTTTAATTTCCTCTTTAAGTTATCAACAGAATTAGTAGAGACCGCAGTCGCATCTTCTCTTTTCTTCTTTAAGAATACAGAAGATTCAGATGATGTTGGGGTTTTTGTAATTTTTCCTGTTTGGATGCCTTTCTCTAACGATTCCCCAATATTTACTAAATCTACAAAAGTTTCTTGGACCGCGGATACCATCCTGGTATAAAATTCTTCTTCCTGTGCATAAGACAAAACTAATACCATTTCTTCCTCAGACATGAGAGGTTGTACTTTAGCAGCTTCTTTTCTCCAATGAAAAATGTATTCTCGAAAACACTCATTATTCTTCTGTTTGATCTGATCTTATGAGTATCGGTCAGGGACTATCTCAATGTTAAACGCGAACCTGTCAAGGAAACCCTTGGCCAATGCTCTCCAACCAGGCCATCTTTTCAGTTCCTGAGACATGAACCATTCTAACGCTTCGCCACTTAAACTCCGGCTGAACAAACACATCAATAATACTTTATTTTTCCCTACCCCCAATATTTGATCCCAATACCTTCTCAAATGGGCCATTGGGTTTTCGGTATCATTGAACACTTCAAACTTAGGGACCTTGTACCCTTCTGGTAGATCTACTCCAGGGCGAACACATAAGTCATCGTACCCTAAGCCGTCGTGGTCCCTCGCGCTATGAGATTCTTTAATCCTTATGATCTCTTTATTCATAGCTATCAAATTCATTTCATGCTCGGTCCTCCACTCTTTCTCCTTCTCCTCATAATGGTCCACCTCAGGATTAGGAAGGGAATTATAGATGTCAAAGGATATGATGGCATGAAGAGGATTTGGAAGGAAGGCTTGATTTTTCAGATGAAATAATGTTGATTGGTAGGTGGGGAGGATGTTTTGAAAATTAGAAAGGTTTTGTGGAATTTAAGAGTAGTTTGGTGGAATCTGAGAAGAATTCTGCGGATTTGGAAACGAATTTGGTGGATTCGGGGATAGATTTGATGGAAGATTTGGTGATGGATTTTGTGGATTTGGGGGTGAATTTTGTGTATTTAGGAGCGAATTTTGTTGGTTTGAAAATGGGTTCTGGGAATTTGAGAATGGATTTGGAGATGGGTTTTGCGGAGTTAGAGATAGATTTTGTGAATGGTAGACATCTGGGTTATTTTTGAGACTGGTGTTTTGGACCTTTTGAGGAGCGGAGATGGATGATGCATTATTTGGCTGATTCCCGAGAATAGACGTACTGGGGGAAGGAATTTGGAGTGGAGTCCCATGTCCTCCTGGAGTGGGAGCATTGACAGTGATGGCTAGGTTATCCAAATCTCGAGTACGATTTATTTCCTTCTAAAGCATTTCTAACTTTCTTGCGAGTTTCACAATCATCTCACTCTGTTCCACTATTACATTGTCCCTGATGGTCAATATGTTTTCTTCGTCATTTCTAGTCATTATTGAATGATGGTCAGAGGATGGGATTTTGTGCGATTTTGACCAGGTGAAGTAGGGATGTTCTGCTAGCTTATTTCAACACAGAGTAGTTTTCTATTATCTGTAAAGTAAAACAACTTAAAGGCAATGTGTTAGTTTCCATAAGTGATAAGTAATGCAAAATACTTGACAAGAAATAGCCACGTAGATTTGCTTGTGTCATAGCCAAATTCATCCATAGGAGCATAACGGATAAACTTGCCTTTGATCCAAACAAACGGATATAAACACATAAGAAAGTTATATCACATAAAAACATTGTAATAATACGTATCCTAACTGGGGTGACCCTTTTGAGCCAAGGGTTTGGGCCTAACGATTTTTGAAGAAAAATATATTCTTGCTCAAGGTCAATCCATTATCCCCTAAATTTTATAGACACTAAAAGGGCATAAATACCTATAAAAGATAACAAAAGAGGGATACAATCTTTAGGGAAAGGGAAATAACATGAAAGAAGACACGTTCGCACACAGGGGATAGAAAATACTAATTTCTGAATGCTTCTTCTATCAGCCTTCGCCTTCTTAGCTTCGTCCATTTCTTATATTGGTGACAGCCGTTGACATTCAAACCGTGCCTTAGATGCAACCTCCCAAATCAATCAATTTCTTGCTAACTTGCTTCAATTTTTTTTACGAAAGTAAGCAAATCAAGCTTTTTTCCCGACCTCCAAAGGATAATAGATTGAATTAGACAGGCATACATTTTCTTCAACACATAAATGTGGTTCGTCTATAATTGAATCAAGGTCAATAGACGCAGGGTAGGTTTTCTAATAGGCCCAATACCCTGCTCGGGTATTAGGTTGTCCTAGGCTCATGCAGAAAATAAAGTTTTGGTTTCATTCTATCCTAGGTGTCTAGAGTGGGTTTGAACACTGGTTCTCAAGCGGACAACTTGAGTTTGAAAATACGAATAGCCATCAGATGACTCACATGCTAATAAGCCGTTCGTATTTTCAACACATTATCGGAATTGAACAATAGAGGCCGCGACATCCATGAAACCCCAAAACAGTTTAAATAATGCAGGAATATGCCATGAGATGCGATAATTAAACTTTACAGAATCGAAACATATAAACACATAAACAGTTAATCAAAATACAAAATCAAACATTTGATTAGAACCTAGTTAAAAATCCCCAGCAGAGTCGCCATTTCTGTTTTGTGAAAATTTTAACTTTTGAGAAGAGTCGCCACTTAATTTTGAAAAGGAATTAAGAAACCTTTATAAAATACTTAGACGATTCAAAATAGGAAAATCGTTTAAGTTAGAGATTCTGAATAAATGGTTTTTATTAACGTTTTAGGAAGGTGTTAGGCACCTAAAACGTCTGTTAACTTGCGGTTATCCGGACTGTTTGAAATTCGCCTTTCATTAACCTTGAAAAAAGTTGATTTTTGAAAAGAAAAGTGATTTTAGGAATATTTTGGTGTTTATGCAAAACCAGCTTTTAGCGTCTTGACTAAGGATTTAACTAAGTTCACAAAACACATAAGGCAAACAAGCGTAAAGAAAAAGGGGAAGGGGGGAAAGTAAGGGATTTAGGCCCTTGGGCCCAAATCAATGAGACCTGTCCTAGTCTAATTGGGCTTTCGACCCATTTCACCTGTCCTAATCTAATTTTCGAGCCTTTGGCTCGAATCTTGCTCCACCTGTATTAGTTTTACAAGTTTGGCTTTGAGGCCCAAATAAATAAAATAAAGAAATAAGACAACAAAGAAATGAATACATAAAGACAACGACAAATAACTAAGCAAATAAATGAGACTTTTAAGTCTCTTAGCCACTTTGAATACGGGATTTTAATCCGTGCTTCTTCCTTGAACTCTTTGCATCCGTGCACTATGAGATTGTCTACTTAGGGCTTTCTTTTGGGCTTGACTCAATGAGACGGGAATTAATGACCTATTATGAAATACAAGGGGAAAGAGTCCGTTTGGACTCCCACGCGAGTTCATGCACATAAATAGTAAAAAAAAGAATTAATACTCATTCGGAATTTATAGCCAACAAGCAGAATGTAAAATGATTAACAAATTTGGAATGAAACATGTACTAACTAAATAAATTTTTAAATTAAAAAGGAGTGAATTAATATTAATCCAAAGTTGGTAATTAAACTTAATTATTAAACATTTAAACCAATTAACAACAAAACATGTGTGGTTTGAAATTGATAAGCAAGTTTATCAATCAGTAAGTTTATTACTATAATCATACATCACCACAAAAATCATATATTATAACAAGTCGGCAATGGCAATTACCAGAAAAAACTCGTGTATAAGCTCAAGACAGTTTCATGGATTCAAGAGAAGACATAAGAAAATTCAATGCTCAATATAACCTTCAGAAAGGAAGGTTTTAAGACTTATTTTTTTTAAAGTTTACCTTATGGGATTCAACATAAAGCAGACATGATTCAATTCCAAGGTGTATCATGGTAATCACCATAAGATTCAATCGAATAACATATAATCCAAATCAGTAGACAATGAATCAACAACACAAGCCTTGCAGGTTAACCACATAAGGAATAGGTAAAGTCACACATCTGTTATTTGTGCTTCATAGAATGCACAAAATGATTTTCGATTTTTAACTAAGAAAAGATCAACGTGTTTATCACCTAGTGCTTATAGAATAGTGAATCACCGATTGAAAAGAAAACATTTATCACATAAAAAACAACTTAGGAACTTGTTACTTGCGTTATTGGGATGCAAACAGTGAACTACTAATTGAAAAGAAAGCATTTTTTTAACAAAACAATTCAAGAATCTGCTATTTGCGCTAAGAGGGAAGCAAGAAAGCATTTTTTAACAAAATAATTCAAGAATTTGCTATTTGCGCTAAGAAGGAAGCAAAAATTGGACTATTAATTGAGAAGAACACATTTTTTAACAAAACAGACCATCTATGGTGAATCAAAAATTGCAGCCTCAAACAACTTTGTTAATTTTACTAAGCCTTATTGAGCAAATATTGCATGACAACATCGAGAAAAATAAAAATACGGCAAAGAGGGATTTCACTACTCGAAAGCTTATAGTATTTTTTTATTGAAGCACTCTTTAACATACTAATCCCATGGCCCATAAGCCTTTCTACTGCTGCTCTTAGCAAGCAAACAACATGTTAATTATGGGTTTACGGAGCAAGCAGTGAAGAAAACAAAATTAAACTATACTTAGAAAGACAGAAATGGACCAAAACATTCAAACACTACAATAGCTAGTCGGATCGTAATATTCTGCAATATAAAGATAGCATGCTCGAGATGAATGAACTCTAATGTTATAACAGATTCGAGAGCAAGCCAAACAAAAGAAAACATAAAATTTAAACCAACCATCCTAAAGTTCTGAACAGGTTTAAAGAAAAATTACATATTTGGCTTTCGTCCAACAAAGCTGAGACTAGTCGATGATATAACATCTCACAATAGGGGTCTTTAACTCTGATAACGCAATGAACCGGGAAAGGCAAAAAATTGGTGATAACGATGCTTTATCTAATCAACACATCATCACAAAAATATGCTCAAAGAAAACACAACATGGGATAACCAGTGATTCAACAAACATTATAATGATCAATCAAATCCTACAGCCGACGTGGCTTCTCCAGCTACTTCCAACACAAAAGATTATCGCGAACAATGTTATGTATATAGAATGATGATATAAAGTAGAAGAGATCGAAACATTGAATGAAAAAGGATATTACTTATTCGGGAGCAGCAAAATGAGATAATGACTTGGTACAGAGATCACGACCACCGGAAACTTCTTTACCGCCAACTTGACACTTTAATTTAGCTGACGAACTTTCAAAACAAGAACAGGATTTATACTAAAGACTTAATTTTTCTTCGAAAATTTCTTTCTTTTCCTTTTCTTCCTTCTCTCTTAGTTTTTCCAAACCAGAATTTCTCTCAGAAAAATGTTCCTCCTTTTTCTTTCTTCCTTCATTTTTTCTGAATCCAAAATTTCCAACCCCAATTTTTGAACCCCTTATCAGACCCAAAAATTTCCAACATCCAAAGTTTCGAACCCCCTCAAAAAATGACCCAAAGGATTCTTATATTGAAGATGAATTAGGGGTATTTTGGGACTTGAAAAAAGAGGATATTTTGAAACTTCAAGTTCAAATCTCCCTACAACTTCGTTTTCATCTACAAACGTACCAATTTTTTCAATTTGTCTCCGTCGAATCTAGAATAGGCAGCTAATAGGGAAGAAATTTCATTCCAACCAATGAAAATTTACCAAAAACGTATGAATTCATACTGGTCATCCCGAGTTTTGCAGAATTTAGTCATTGAGGGGGATACCTAGCCTTGTTTCTAAAAGATTTGAGGGTTTTCTTCACGTGAAGTTGCATGGGATGCGTTAATAAGGCTACAAACGGGTTGGTTACGGGTTGTTGGTTGTGAGAATTGGGTTTAAGGTTGCTGGTGAGGGTCGATTTCTCATTGGTCATTCGCGATTACGGGTTGTCCTTATTGTTGGGGTCTGGGTTCATACGCTAATCTTTGTGGTTTGTGTGTGGTGTGTAAATGAGGAAGGTAGAGAGGTTAAGGGATTAGGCCCGGGTTGGAGGGTATTAGGCCGATTGGTTGGGCCGGTTGGAGTTGTTTAGGTTTGAAAAAATGGGCTGCTGAAATTGTTTTTATTTGGGTTGGTTTTAAAAGGGACAAAGGGGCTGGTTGTTGGAGCAAATGGGCCCTTGAATTGGGGTTATTTAATAACCCCATTAAATCTACTTGGGTTATTAAATAATCCTAATTAAATTTAATTAGATTAGAATAATTATAATTAAATTTAATTGGATTAAGAATAACTCAAATTAAATTTAATCGGATTAAAATAATCCCAATTAAGAAATAGTAACTTTTGGGATTAAGATTGAATTCAATTTAAACGACTTATTTAAATTCTAACCAAATTGAATGTCTATTAGTCAATTGCATTACAATTGGACTAATTGGATTTCAATTGAGGTCATATTTAATTCGTTCGCTAAATTGAATCACAATCTGGCATGAATCAAGTAACAAATTAACCTCGAGTTTCTTAATTTGATAAAAATCTGGCAAATATTCCTCCAAATAAAATATTTTGAGAGCAAATCATATTTTAAACCAAGATTTATCCATTTGAATTAATTTTCAAGTTTAATCAGTAAAAATTTAATTCTAATGAAAACGTTCATTTAAATAACAAAATTTATACACTCTCGTATATAAAAATAAAAAAATGTATAATCATTAATTAAATGATAAAATGGAATTGAATAAGTATTTTAAATTGTGTTTATTTGAATAAAATAATTGTTGTGATTTTATTTTAAAATTGAAGAAACTCAAAATTAAATTCGGTTGTGGAGGGCAAAAATTTGGTGTCAACAACTACAAAGTGAACGAATCAGGTTTTGGTTTTGATATGTTCAACTTTGTTGTTGCACATCCCTGAATAAAGGATTAGTTCTATTTGATGTCACAGCTCCATACTTACTGGAATGATGAGGTTTAAATGTCATACATATAACTATTAATTAATCCTTTATTTAATTGCATATGTGTATTAATTTTATTATTATGTAATCTGAAATGTTTGATAATATCTGCAGCACATCAGTGGCATTTTTACTATCTTCGAAAGAAGGCCAAGTTGAAAAAATAAGAACACAGATACACGACAGGCAATTGTTTGTACAAAGTTTACATCAATAATGACTATGATAGGTTTTGTCAATAACTGCCGAAAGTTTCACGAATTGAGGAATGCTTAATCAATATCATTAAAGGTGTTAGCATTCCAGGTAGCTTACCTTGTCATACCGGGCTAAAATGTGTAATCCATTTGATGTAGAGTATGTTGAAGGAGTTGCTCAACCACCTATTGGTATCCTATAAGTATCATGATTTAATTTTATTTAATAAATTTCACAACGCTTACATGAACAGCAAGATGTGGATTATCTGATTTTTAAAAAATGTAGGGATTGCGGTCCTTTTGTTGCCGCTTATGTTGAGTATTTTAGTGATGGATTACAAGTACCAAATGATGGACTTGATGCCGGATTACTCCATAAACAATATGCTACTCTTTTATGGAAATATGGAAAAGCAAAAGCTCAAAAAGCATACACAAGAGACATTAAAGATCCACGACGATCAAAGTGGAATTTCATAGCACCGGATGAAGAACAACTTATTCATATTGAGTAGATCTTTATAGCTTGAGTCTATCAAAGTAATAAACTTTTCTTAGGAATTATTGGCACCAAAGGTTAAATTATTAAATTATTTGTTGAGTAGATCATCTATACCCGTAATAATTTTTTCAGGTAATTTCTGAAGGCTTTGATTTATTTTATGTTGTCTATCAATTTAATTTAATTCTTAGATTTGAACTTATTGAACTTATCAGTTGCAATAGATAGACTATATGTTCCAACAAATTGTATATCTATTGTGAATGATAGACTTAGAAATATCTGGATAATGCAATAGATGACCAACATATTACAACAGATAATTAATCTTTCAGAACAGATAGACTATCTATTATAACAGATATATAATCTGTTGCATTATAAAAAAAATCAAATCTCATCAAACATAAAAAAATTGCCCTTATATGTAAAGTGAAGTGGCTTGAAATAAAAAATTGTTATGGTGTTTGTCTTTGTAAATCTTCTTCTTTATACACAGGCTCAGATCATCTAGTTAGTACCTTATAAGGCCAGACCTCTTGAATATTTTTCACAACATCGTCGCATAGAGCGGCCATTTCTGTGTCGGTCAGTAAACATACGATATATGCAAGCTCTTACGACCCGTATGCGGCATCGATTTTATTTTTTAGAAGGTCCATATCCTTGTTTAGACCTTCAAAATTTCATTCTTTCTTCATCAACACTTCCGTTGGCAAATTATCCATCATTTTACCCTGTCTCAACAACTTGGGGAACAACTCCAAAAGTGGCTACATGTGGGAAAAAAAGGCCTCATCAAAGATAGGTAAGTTACATTCATAAACCTTAATCTTTACCTCCTCGAGTAGTATCTCAATACCGAGAAAATGCTTGACCTTCACGTTCATGACTGGGAGAATTTTCTTTGCCTTAGTCCATCTCTTTCTGTGTGGATATGGCCTCTTCCCTCTAACATAGTTAATCATATCTTCATCCCATTGGAATGTAGAAACTATCCAATCAAATCCCGGGCCACCAAGAGTGGCAGGTAGCATACTGAGCTCTTTGTACCTATCCTTGAAATTATTGTAGAAGTTGAGGTCTATTATCCTATCGGCAGCATCATAAGCATCCAGGTATGCTAATTTCCTTCCCCTCATGAGGCAGCCAATTTCATCAATATACTGTGATATAAGAAGAATTTTTTTAAAGAGGTAGTAATTGTAAAGAAGGAAAACATAGTGGAAAGATGCATTGAATGGTCCATCTATTGTAGAGGGTTCTCTGAATCCGTTCACAGATTACCCAACTAGCGCAACTTATGAAATAGATGGGTAATAAATTGCAACAAAACCACCACTAGTTGAACCAGAATACCCCGCTGTTGAAATAGATTACACATCCATTGCGTAGCTTTTTTTTCATGGAGTAGATTAGAAGGCTAGGTTAGGAAAAGTAAGCTTACCTTATCCACGTACTACTTACACATATTTGTTATATTCTTTAAGTCTTGGCTGTGAAAGGCATGCATGGTGTATTCTTTTATAGGTTTCTTAGAATTCATGGTCCTTTGCAGTTCCTTTCTCTCTTTGGTGAAAAGTTCCGCGTAAATGTCCACCATTTTCAATGGCCCCTGAACTTCAACAACTTTTGGAGAGGGAAAAGTTGTAATTTTTTTTTGTTTTTATATTGGAGAGTATTTGGTTAATTTCTCTTTTCTTTCTCCTAACCGCTACTGTAGGAGTGTATGGCTCCTTTACCTTCTTGGATGGTATAACACCTCTCTTGAATTTCAATTCCTCGGCATCTTTAGCAATAGCCTCTAGTTTTTCAAGGAGTTTATCGTGTCTGTCCTTACACACTTTGTATTTGCAATGAGAACATGAGGGTGAAAAGGGTCAGATGGACCACTGTAAGGGTGAGAGGGACCAGTGTAAAGGTGAAAGGGAACTATGTAAGGGTAGATTTCAAACATATTTATTTTTTCTTGAGAATCAACATGCTCATAATCATGATTGGTAGAAGCGACAACATCAGGATGGCTGCCACCAACATCAACACCTCCACTAGTAACACCCCCAGAAAAAACACCCGAATATATGTCAGTAGGTTAGTCATAAAAAGCCTCAACATTAGGCTGACCTTGCCTAACTACTTTTTTTATGGCTGTTTCTCTAGCCAATTCTTTCTTTATTAACTCCACCATTGGGTATGTCATTGTATCAATAAGACCTAGAGTAATAAAAGAAGTTATCCCCAACTCTTGTTCAGTAGGCACGATCTATGGATACACAACCTATAAAAAAGATAGATACAGATAAATCATATAGTAATTTACAGTCAATTGGGTTACATGTTAACACAGACAACTTATGCAACAGATGATCTATTTGTTGCAACAACTGATGTATCTGTCCCAATAGATTAACAATATGTTGCATCAGATTACCTATTTGTTGCATAATTTATAGTAGATGGGCAGTCTGTTGAGTCGGGTTTAGAGAACTAAAGAAATAGATGGGTAATCTGTTGTGAAATATGGATCGTCTATCATAATAAATTACCCATCTGTTGCACCAGTTGCAGTAGATGAGTAATCTGTTACAATAGACAACCCATCTGTCACAACACATGTCACATCTATTTCAATATCTATCTTTGAGTTAAATTATTTTACTTGAAAGAAGACGTACTATATCATCCGAAAAGTTAAAGAAATCAGCCTCTTTAATTCTTATGCTGCTCTTTGCAGCCAACCACCTAAGGATACTTGGATGAGAAACCTCATCCGAGTAATCCTTGACTTGCTTTCGTAGGAGAGGAATAGCTTCAAATGTCCAAGCCTAAAATATGTAAACAGAAAGAAAGCAAAAAAAGTCGTAATAATTATTCAATATAAATTAATGGATGAGTAAACAAATAGTGATTAAATTTACCCTGAAATCCCAAGGAAAGTCGTATAATGTGATCGTCTTTGGGGATAACTCTGTCAGTAACTATTTGAAAGCCAAGTTATAGCTATCATATCCCCAGGGATAAGTGTTGAATTTCTCAAAATCCTTAGCAAGTGCTAACAAATCATCTTCTATGACTTTTATGACGTCTCTTGCTAATATAACGGAATGGATAAACCAAACTAAGAACAATTTCTCCTAGTACTTCTTTGGTATGGTTTTATCCTTGATAAATTCTATTAAATCCACCGCTTTATAGCTATGTACCTTAATGTCGAACAACCCATCTATTTTTTCCTTGCGTTTGTTGGTTTTGGTGGGTGGTCTCTTGGTCAATGCCTTTCTCTTATTTGATTGTGGTGCTTCGATATCCTACTTTCCTTGGACTTTTTGCAGGGTGTTTCCTTGATGAGAGATTCTGATGGGCGATCACATCTCAAGCCTGTCAATATGGCAAATTCTTTCATACCAAAACAAACTGACATACCACAGTAGTTGATCTAGATTTCATCCATCTTTTTGCCTCTCTCTGCTGAATCTTCATCATCCCCCACATACTTTATCCTGTGCTTCAGAAGATCATATACCATGCACATTTAGAAATGGGCATTGTGGTCCTCAGGTAGCTCACGAAAGCATCCAAAGCAACTCTTCTTAAAAAGTTCGTCTATGTTTTCATTCTTCATAATATTCTTAAATTCATCAAAAGGTTTACCCAACTGACATTTAAGTACAAGATCAGCAGTTAGTTCTGCAAGGTCATCTATCAACATCGTAACTTGAAACCTGTCAATACTAATAGTTTTGACAGGATCATTCTAGGATTTCGATCTTAATTCATACCCCATTGGTGATGCATTATCATCATGTTTATCATCATCCTTTTTCTCACTTTCTAATCCCCCCTCTTCTTGTTTATCATCATATTGATCATCATTCTTTTTCTCACTTTCTACTTCTTCCTCTTTTTGTTTATCATCATGTTGATCAACATCCTCTTTCTCACTTTCTACTTCTTTCTCTTCTTGTTTATCTTTTCTTCCTCCTCACTTTTATTTTCATTACCAACCTCTATATACCCTTCTCCACCTCTTTTTTCATAACGTTCCTCAGCTTCATTTTTCTCTCACTGAGATTGTTCAGAAAATTCCTCCGAATCCATCTGTACTCTAACCTTTTTTGTTGGTGGTTAGAAGTTAATCCACTTTCAGTTTCTTTTCTTTTGGAAAGCATAATTTAACTAAAAACAATAGAAAAATAAAAAGACATTACATTTGATATCTGCATAATTTTAAAAAAAAGGTAAGACAAATTTCAATATATTATTATAGGCTACATTACAAATTTTTTTTCCAACGGATAACCAATCAGTTGGAACAGATGGGGAATCTATTTGAAGACCTATTTAATATCTCTCAACAGATGTTCCACCTATTGCAACAGATGCACCACCAAGATCACCACCAATGCCACCAAGATATTATTATATGCTACATTACAAAAAAAAATTCCAACGGATAACCAATTAGTTGGAACAGATGGAGAATCTGTTTGAAGACCTATTTAATATCTCTCAATAGATATTTCACCTATTGCAACAGATGAACCACCAAGATCACCACCAATGCCACCAAGACCACCAAGACTACCACCACCACCACCACCAATGCCATCAATACCACAACCATCACCAATGCCAATAATACCCGCACTAAGACCACCAAGACTGCCACCACCCCCATCAATGCCACTAATACCAACACCAAGACCATCGACACCACCACCACCAACCACCAACCACCAACACCACCATAAACACCATCTAATAATACCACGACAATCAATGAAACACTGCGACAAAAACTTGGATTTTCTCAAATTATTCCTACTTTTTTAGCATCAAAACTCAAAATTGTTAACCCATTATCGAATATAATGCAACTAAAAGTCTTCTTTTTTATAATTAATAAAAAGCCCTAATTTATAGAATAAATAATAAATGTATAATTCTTTTCGAACTCTGTTACCTGCGAAGACTAAGAAAATGATGGAAACAAGTGATAATGAATTCCAAAATAAAACTATGTGGTCAGAAATGGGAAGAAAGTTGATTTGTTTTGAAGGGTTAAGCTATATGTTGAGTAGTTATTGTCTCTATTTGTAATACCCCGTACTAATCCTAGATCGATTTAGCTCTTAGTTGCACGCTTAAGGGGCTTTAGTTTTGAAATTTTCACTAAGTGTTGGGACTTAGTCATTTTCAAGACCCCTAAACTTCGAGAATTTTTATTTTGGTCTTCCCAACCCCAAGACGTTAGATTTTGAGTTAATTCATGTTCAGGGATGCAAGAAGTATGTCCCGAGGGAGTTTCAGATTTTGAGTTAACCATTCAGTTATAGGTTTGCTTGAGCATAGCATACAGTTAGCAGTTATTTAGCAGTTAGATTTCAGTATTTCAGTTTACAGACTACTTCAGTATCATGTTAGATACTTGGTCATGCATTCTCAGATTTTACAGCTTTCATGCACATTATGCATCAAATATCTCATGTTATTCAGTCTGTCATTATTTTATGCTATTCAGTCAGTCAGTATTTCATGCACATGAACCTATGCATTTTAGCCTGACCTTATCTCATATACTAGTACATTCAAAGTACTGACCGCATACTTTCTTCGCGCTATGATGTCTTATATAATAGGTTTGGACGCTCAGTTTCTTGATCGTGCTTAGATAGTTCAGTATTACAGCAACATCAATAGTGTTGAGTTATCATCTTTTGAGGACAAGTTTATCTTTATTCAATTATTTCAGTATTCCTCTATTTTAGTCAGTTGGAGTTAGTTGGGGGTTTGTCCATCAACTCCTTAGTCAGTTAGTTAGAGGCTTTTCAAATATTGAGATAGTTAGTCAGTTTATTAGTTGCTTATCAGTCTTTTCAGTATGTCTGTCGACGTCCAGATTTATGATTCAGTTGTATTTCAGTATTTAAAACCTTATGGCATTATCACTTGTTTTTCTGTAGATGTCTTTTATTATCAATTTTACTCAGTGCTCACAGTAGGTACCAGCTCATGAATTAGCTTGTGGTCACTTATGACCGTAAGCATTATTGTCGTGACTTGGGGGTAGCCTCAGATTGTAAAAATATTATTGAGAGAGAAAGAAAAGAATAAGAACTCGAGATTTGAAATGATGAAATGCTTTTCCCGCAAATGGATGATTTGTATTTTTTGAAAGAATGACATGTTTTGAAATTATTAATTTGGTCTGAATTGATCTTAATTATTTTAGGTATTTGCTTAACAATAAGTTAATAAGAATCATTTCAACTCAGATTGATCGATTGATGACTCAGGTTGGGAGGAACACAATACCAATATGATGCAATTACAAAGACTCAATTGAAGTTGTAGTTGACCCTAATATCTCATCCCTAGTTCTAACTAAATCAATTTAGGTATTGCTTAATAATAAGCTAAAAAGAATTGTTTCAACTCAGATTGATCGATCAACGACTCAGGTTGGGAGGAACGCAATACCAACACAATGCAATTGTAAGGACTCAATTGAAGTTGTAGTTGATCCTAACATATCATACCTAGTTCTAGCTGAATCAATTTAGGTATTAGATTAATAATAAGTTAATAAGAATCATTTCAACTCAGATTGATCGATTAACGACTCAAATTGGGAGGAACACAATACCAACATGATGTAATTGTAAAGACTCAATTGAAGTTGTAGTCGACCCTAAAATATCATCCCTAGTTCTAGCTAAATCAATTTATGTATTATCTTCATAATAAGTTAATAAGAATTGTTTCAACGTATCTAGTAATGGAATATCTGCCTGGCGGTGATATGATGACGCTGCTGATGAGGGAAGAGACAATAACATAGACAATTGCAAGATTTAACATTGCTCAAAGAGTTTTGGACATAGAGTCTATTGATAAGCATAACTACATTCATATGGATATTAAACCTGATAATCTTCTTTTGGACAAAAATGGCCACATGAGGCCGTCTGATTTTGGTCTGTGCGAGCCCCTTGACTGTTCAAATTTATCTCCTATTAATGAAAATAAAATGATGAATGGTGAACAAAGGGGATCTGCTAACAAGGGAAGTGGTTGGAGTAGCTCCCATGAACAACTGCAGCATTGGCAAATAAACAGGAGAAAACTAGCATTTCAACAGTGGGCACTCCCGACTATATTGCTCCTGAGGTTTTACTGAAGAAAGGATATGGAGTAGAATCTGATTGGTGGTCACTTGGCGCTATCATGTATGAGATTCTCGTTAGTTATCCCCCTTTTTACTTTGAAGACCCGATAATGACATGTAGAAAGGTATAGTAGTCTGCAAAAGCGTGCGAAAATTCTTTAAGCAACATTGACACTACAAAATTTACAACTTTGGAAAGAAAATCTACTCTATCCTATTTCAAAAAAAAAAAGAATCGTTTCAACTCAGATTGATCGATTGATGACTTAGAGCGGAAGGAACACAATACCAATATGATGCAATTGTAAAGACTCAAATAAAGTTGTTATTAACCCTAACATCTCATCCCTAGTTCTAGATAAATCAATTTAGGTATTATCTTAATAATAAGTTAATAAGAATCGTTTCAACTCAAATTGATTAATTGATGACTCAGGTCGGAAGAAATGCAATACCAACATGATAAAATTGCAAAGACTCAAATGAAGTTATAGTTGATCCTATCATCTCATCCCTAGTTCTAGCTAAATCAATTTATGTATTAGCTTAATAATATGTTAATAAGAATCGTTTCAACTCAGATTGATCGATTGGCGACTCAGGTCGTGAGAAATGCAATACCAATATGATGCAATTGCAAGGACTCAATTGAAGTTGTAGTTGACCCTAACATCTCATCCCTAGTTCTAGCTAAATCAATTTAGGTATTAGCTTTATAGTAAGTTAATAAGAATCATTTCTACTCAGATTGATCGATTGACGAATTAGGTCGGGAGGAACGCAATACCAACATGATGCAATTGCAAAGACTCAATTTAAGTGTTAGTTGACCCTAACATCTCATCCCTAGTTATAGATAAATCAATTTAGGTATTAGCTTAATAATAAGTTAATAAGAATCATTTCTACTCAGATTGATCGATAGACGACTGAGGTCGGGAGGAATGCAATACCAACATGATACAATTGCAAAGACTTAATTGAAGTTGTAGTTGACCCTATCATCTCATCCCTAATTCTAACCAAATTAATTATATTGAAATCTGTTGCACCTAGGGGTGACAATTTCAACCTATATTTGTGAAAGGAGTCCATTTAACCCATATTTATTGAGTTGGATCATTCATATTTCAAATGGGTAAATATGGACATCAATTTATTTTAAAGCTCATACAAATATGGACAAAATGAGTATCTATTTAAACACAAAGATCACCCACATAAGCTTAAAGTTTCAGTTTTTTTTTATTTTCCATTTTTTTCTTTTTTTTTGTTTTTTGTTTCTTTTTTTTCTTTTATTTAATTTTTTGTTTTTCATTTTCATTGTTTTTGTTTTTGTTTTCCTTTTTATTTTTTACTCGTTTCTTATATTTTATTTTTTTTCTTTCGTTTTTTCCTTTATCATTTTGTTCATCTATATTTTTTCTCTTTTGTTTTTATTTCTTTTATTTTCGTTTTTCCCCTTTTCATTCTTGTTTCGTCATATTTTTTTTTTGTATTTTTTCTCATCTTTTTTGTTGTCATTGCATTTTATATTTTATATATTATTTATACTTTATATTAATTTGTATCATACAATATATTTTAAATAAATTTATTATTTTTATTTGAATAGTTTAGTCATGAATGTATACAATTTATCATAGACCTACATGGGTTAGCAAACATAAGCTTCTAATTATCTCATTTAGCGTAATTTTCAATTAATTGCAATTCATAGCATCTCTTACCAATTAAATACAATCCATAGTCTCTCTCCTTTATTTTCTCTCTTTTATTTCTCTTTTTCAGTTTTTTTCTTTTCATTTTTTGTTTATTCTTTCTATTTTTCTTTAATTTACACTTTTTTCTTTTTTTTTTTCCTTTTCATTTTTACGTGTTTCTTATATTTTCTCTTTTTTTCTTTCTCATTTATTCATCTAATTTTTTTCTTTTTTCTTTGCATTCTTTTTTTGTGTATATTCGTCCCCCCCCCCCCCTTTTCTTCTTGTTTCATCATTTCTATCATTTTTCTTCTTCTTTGTATTTTTTTCTCGTCTTTTCTGTTGTCAATGCATTTTATATTTGGGATAATACTTATGAAAATACCTAAACTTTAATTAAATTTTTAGTTGAGCATACTAAACTTTGTGGGGGTCCTATTACCCCTGTAGACTTTTTTAAAGTAGAGTTAATTTCTCCCAAAAATTCTATACCCAATTTTGGAGTAGAAAGTGTAATACACGCGCCAATGACATATTGACACATGTATATTTTTTATTTAAAATTAGTTTTTATTTAATTTCTTTTCCATTCTTATTCTTTTTATCATTTTGACCATTTTTTCACAAAAAATTTTGATCCTTAATGTTTGAAATTTGGTTGCTCCATTCTCCATTTTTCTCTATTTTCTTCTTCAGCAACAACCATTCCCCATTTTGCTCCACACTTTTGTAAGTCAAATCTGGGCTTCGCATTTCATCAAACCTTTGGTGGGCAGTAACAGAGCATTGATTTTCTTCTTGATTTTCAATGGCAATGGCTCTTTCAGGTTCCATAGTGAATTACCATGAGAAGAAAATGGAAAATTGAAAATGAGGTTGTGTTGAAGATGACCCATTCAAAAATTTTTATTAAAAAAGATTGCAACTCAGATCAAATTAACAAAAAATAAACCACACCCACAAGCCATTTCACTCTAAATATCACAACACAGAACCCAAAACTCAAAACCATTACATATTTCTTATTCTTATTCGACAACATAATCAATTTTAATCTCCATTCTTAATGTCCTCCACTTTATCATAGTTCGTCAAAAATTGTACTCACCATTCTATGTTTTTGTCTTTAAGAGTTAAAGTAGGTAGCAACTATATTTACCTAATCCATATTTGACCAAATCCATATTTACCAATATAATATATGGGTGGATTGCATCCAATCCATTTAAAAAAAATCCACATCCAATCCATCCACATCCGATCCGATCCACCTATTTGCCATCCCTAGTTGCAACAGATGACTGAGCTATTGAAAATTTTCAAACAGATATTGAGATCTGTTACAACAAATTACCTATCTATTTTAATAATCAAATAGATATTTGCATCTATTGTGATAGATGATTGAGTTATTGGAAATTTTTAAACAAATATTGATATCTATTGCAACAGATGACATATCTATTTGAAAATCTTGTATTTTTAACTTAAAGCAATTTTCTGTCCAAAATAAAAAAGATAAAATACTAAGGCGGTAAAAATTATTTCTTGGATAACTCAAAAATCTCCTCTTTGAGTAGTCATATCTTGTCTTTTCAATGTCGCCTGTCTCCTCGTGCCTCTTAAAGTTATTAGTGAATTAATAAATATTTAAACCCATCTCTAGAACTATCTCTCCTTCGTGCTATGATGTCTTATATCACAGGTTCGGACGCTTAATTTCCTGACTACGCTTAGATAGTTCAGCATTACAACAACAACAGCAGTGGTGAGTCCTCATCTTTTGAGGACACGTTTATCTTCATTCAGTTATTTTAGTATTCCTTTATTTCAGTCAGTTGGAGTTAGTTGGGAATTTGTCCCATCAACTCCATAGTCAGATAGTTAGAGGTTTTTCAGACATTTAGATAGTTAGTCAGTTTATCATTTTATTATCACTCTTTTCAGTATATCTTTAGACGTCCAGATTTATGATTCAGTTGTATTTCAGTATTTAAAACCTTATGGCATTACCAATTATTTTTCTCGCATATGTCTTTTATTACAAGTTTTACTCAGTGCTCATAGTAGGCACTAGCTCATGGGTTAGCTTGTGGTCACTTGGGACTGTAATCACCTTTGTTGCGACTAGGGGGTAGCCTCAGGTCATGACAAAACTTGATATCAGAGCCTAAGGTTTCAGATAGTCCTAGGGAGTCTGAAAAACCGCGTTGTTTAGAGTCTTAGGCATGGGTGTGAAGTGCGCTACACTTATGAACAAGAGGCTACAAGACATTTTAGGAAAAGTTTCCCTTCTTTCAATATTCATGTCATGCGAGTGAGCATGATCTCTATTTAATTTCTCTTTCTAGTCCATCCTTTATTCTATTACAGAAAATGCCTCCCAGAAAGAATAATGAAAGAAGGAACTGGAATCAACCCGTACCTCCGCTTGTTCAGAAAGACCCCCTGAATGAGCATGTCTCTCATGTCAAGTTCAGAGCTGCATTCACTACCTTAGCTCACTCAGTAGTAGCTCAAAATAACCAGCAAGCTGCTGTCCCAGCCAATCCAGTGGCAAATATAGCTGCAGCTAGGTTTTGGGATTTCATCCAAATGAATCCCTCTTTGTTTACGGGATTCAAGTCTGAGGAGGATCTGCATGAGTTTCTTGATATGGTTCAGAAGGTGATAAATATCATGGGTGTCACTTCTAGTGAGAGTATAGATTTGGCTACTTACCAGCTACAGGATGTAGCTCACACCTGGTATCAGCAGTGGAGAGAGGATAAAAGTCTTGAGGTAGGGCCTGTAGAGTGGGAGGAGTTTACCAAAACTTTATTAGATAGGTTCTTCTCATTAGAGTTTAGAGAAGATAAGGTGCAGGAGTTCATAAAATCGAAGCAGGGTAGTATGAGTGTGAAGGAGTATTCACTTAAGATTACTCAGTTGGTGAGGTGTGCTTCAAATGTGGTATCTAATAATAGGTCGAGAATGAGTAAGTTTATTTCTAGTGTATCTAATACTATGGTCAAAAAATATAGGACCGTCATATTGCTTAAGGAGATAGACTTTTCTAGACTTATGGTTTATGCTTAACAGATTGAAAAAGAGAAGTTTAAGGAGAAATAAAGAGAGAGTAAGAGGGCTAGGATAGGTAGCTTTAATTTTTGTTAGCCTAGGTCAGAGGGTGGTAGCTGTTCTCAGTCCCGTTAGAAGTTTTCAGCCCCAGCTTTATCTTTAACTAGTGTTCCAGTACCAAGGCTTAGGAATAACAGTCGGTATGGGGCGCTTGGCTCCGAGTCCTAAGGTAGTGTGAACGATGTTGTACCAATCTGCTTTACGGAGTATGTGGTAGGAACCATAAGGATGTGTGTAGAGCTGACAGTGATATATGTTTTGGATGAGGCAAGACAGGACACAGAGTCAGAGATTGCCCAAAGAGTAGTCAAAAAGGTCAGTCCAATCGTTCTCTAGTTCCATTCGGTCACCCAACTCAGTATGTTGATCATCCAGTGCAACCAGTGGACAATGCAACAACAGATTGTATGCACTTCAGTCCCAATGAGATCAGGAAAGCTCTCCTCATATGGTTATGGGTATGTTACAGGTCTTTCATTTTTATATTTATGCTTTGTTAGATCCCAGAGGTTCGCTCTCCTTTGTAACCCCAATATAGTAGTCGATTTTAGTGTCATTCCTAAATTTTTAGCAGAACCCTTCTTAGTGTCTACTCCAGTAGGTGTCTTTATTGTGGCCAAGCAGGTATACAGGAACTGTATGGTGACAATACCCTAGAAAGTTACCTCAGTAGATCTTGTGGAGTGAGTGATAACTGATTTTGATGTCATTTTTGGTATGGATCGGCTCTACTCATACTATGCTTCTTGACTGTAAAGCTATAGTTATTCATTTTCAATTTCTAAATGTACTAGTCATTGAATGGAGGGGTATTACCTCAATGCTTAGGGCCCAGATGTGTTTTCAGATCCATTATCGAAATCCTATGACAATATATGATCTAGAGTTTGAAGTATGAATCTAGAAGTTTAGCAGTAGTAAATTGGGGATAGAGTTTATCTGGATTTAGTAGACTATGTATCCATGGGGCTAGTTGTATGAAAGGTGAATCAGTAGGCTTAAAATAGTGTATGAAAGAATTGATGTTTATTGATTCAAAATTTAGTATGATGATGTTGGTGCTATTTTGAGATATGATATTAGCAGGCTATGAAAGAAGGTATGGTTTATTAAAGGTTTGGGAATATCCATATTGAGCGTTAAAATCTAAGTTTGAATCTTTGAAGATTGAGTTTATAGAAGGTAGTGTTGAGATTCTTGAAAGTATGAACTTAGTGTATGGTAATACTCATGAAGATTCTAAGTTAGGCAGTGTTTAAAGATATTATGTAAGGAATACTGGGGCTATACAAAGTCAGGAGTTGTATCTCAGAAGGGATTATTAACAACGGGTTTTGCACTTTCAAGTGTAGTCTTTTAGGGTAAATTTATTTCTGATAAGTATTGTCATATTCCGAACTTTAGAGTAAAGTGGCTGCAGTTCAATTTAGAGCTTATCAAAAGGGTCCCACAAACTTATAGTGATGGCTTATAACTAAGGGGGAGACGATAGAATAAGTAACCAAGTCAAGCTCTCAAATTCTAGTAGTGATGCCAGTATGTTGTAGAACGTTAGTAGGGGAGGAAGATGCCTGACCCATTCTTATCTTAGTGTAAATTTTTGTACTTCAACCCCTACGATATATATACTCATGCCTTACATGTTAGCCTTATGATCATAGCTCATATTCGCACACTTTTCATAGAACCGTGTACACTTCCAGTACTTAGTATATAGAGTTCCAATTTGCTCAGCTATATGAATCATATTCCATGAAATTTATAAACTTCAAAATTAGGTCATGCAACTCAAACTCATATACTCATGCTTTATAGTATGTTCAGTTTCCGTGCTCATGCTACTCTCTTAATGATCAACAAAATTCAGATTATGTCATGTATATCCTCAGTTTCATCTCTGTAATGAATCTAGGATGTGGATACTCTATATTCATGCATTAGTTTTAGATTCCATATATTTTGTCATGATTTAGTCTGTAAGTGTCCCATGCATCATCTCCATCTTTCATTAGTATTTTAGTTAAGTCAATATCATTTGGGGGGACGAACTATCCCAAGGGAGAGATGTTGTAATACTCTCGAGCTTTCATGTCCTAAACCTCTCAACTTTTATTTATGTAACCAAACTAGCTGGAGGTAATGGTCACTCATAAGTTGACTCTCTCATTTCTATCTCATCTTTATAATCAGTCTCATGTCATTGCATGTATTCAAGAAATCAGTTCAGTTCATGTATCATATTTCTGGCTCAGTCATGTAATCATGTTTCCAGTTATGCATGTTTAGTATATAATCTCAGTTTCCTTAGTAGTCTCAGCTTAACCAGTCTCATTCGAGGACGAATGTTCCCAAGAGAGAGATGTAGTATACCCCGTACTAATCCTAGATTGATTTAGCTCTTAGTTGTATGCTTTAGGGGGTTATAGGCTTGAAATTTTCACTAAGTGTTGGGGACTTAGTCATTTTCAAGACTAAACTTTGAGGATTTTCATTCTGGTCTTCCCGACCCCGAGACATTAGTTTTTGAGTTAATTCATGTTTAGGGATGTAAGAAGTATGTCCCGGGGGAGTTTTGGATTTTTCAAACAAGGTTTGGGTCACGTTTGGATCACGAATTCAGCAAGTCACTGCAATAGGGACGCATTACGGTGACATTCCCTTTGGCACGTACATCACATCGCGACGAAGATGTTTTTATCTAGTTCTTGATTTATAATTTGAATGCATGTGTCATGATTTTTATCCTAGTGTCTGAAGTGCTTATGATGTTAAAAATTTTCATAAAAATCACTCAGAATAAAGTTGAGCTAAGAGCCTTTGATTCGTCCAAAGTTTGGTATTCGATCCTACAAGGATCAACTTTAAACGTGTATACCTTTTAATAAACGTGGAATTTTTTAGCTCAAGACCCACCAAATTGTAGATTATTGAATTAGCTTTCCAACTTTACCAATTTTTCCTTAATTCGGTACCCAATCAAAAGTTATGATTATTTTCGTAAGAACTAGTAATCCATCGTGATAATACCACATCACGATGATCCTTTAATCAGCATTCCAGTTACGAATTTTTGGTTTAAATGATGTAGGGGCAATTGGGTCTTTTCCTACCTCAACCCAATTCATAAAAACAAGACCTAAAGCTTCAGTTAGGACATTATTTGCCCAAATTCTCCAATTTCCTCTCAAGAACAAACCCTAATAACCCCCTAGTTCATCAAAATCAGTTCCTTTCTCTCCAAGAAAACCAAGAAATCAAGTTCCCAAATCCAAGAACCTTTAAGGAATCTTAAAAATTTATGTTTCTCTATCAAGATTTAAGGTTTAAGGTATGTGAGGTGTTCATCCATGATCCCTTTCCACCCATGGAGTCCAAGAATCCATCTTTATGCTTCAACTTATGAAATTATATGTTTATGATGAATTATCTCCATGAAGATTTATGAATTTTGGTTATACATTATGTTTGCAATTGTTTTTCAAGGGAATTAGCCCTTACACATTGGAATGATGATATTTTCATGTCAAATCCTTGATTCATGGTTTTTAGTATTAAAGCTATGTTATTATTACATGTTTAAAGCTATTCCCATGCTTTAATTCATGACTCTCATGTGTTTGATGAAATGTCTAAGTGTTGAATTTGGAACAATGATTCCCTTCTATGGTTTCAAAGCTTTCATGTGTTCCTATTGTGATTCCATTGAGTCCTGGAGGGTTATGATCACCTATTACTTAGTTGTTTACATAGTTTTCAGTATTTTCAAAATGGTTTCAGATAAACCATGAGCATTGTTATCCAGTTTGTTACCATGATCAGTTGTTTTGCTCCATTAAACTTAGCTCAGTCTAGTATTTAATGTCAATTCAGTTGGGAGTAGGATTTAGCACCGAGTGAACCCAGGGATAGGGGCTCACCTGCTAGTAGAGGGTGTGACTTTTAGTAGCAATCCCTTGGTTTCAGAACTATATAGCCCGTGTAGGTTAGAGGTAGCAACTTGCCAGTTGAGGGTTGATAGAGTGTTTACCTTTTAGTTGAGGGTAACACATATCGCATTAGAGCACCTGCAAGTTGAGGGTGACTCTTCAGTGGATCCACACAACTAACATTAGTACTCGTGGCATGGTACTGACACCCTTCCGACAGGGGTTACAGGGTGGACTCCAATTAGCTCAGATTGGGGCATGTAGATTAGATGATAACTCCCACAGTCTCTGTTCAGTATTCAGTATAAAATTAAGTTACAGGTTCGCTTGATCTATGGTCATCAGTTATTCAATTATCATATTTTAGTATTTCAGTTTACAGACTACTTTAGTATCATGCTATATGCTTGGTCATACATTCTCAGATTTTATAGTTTTCATGCACATTATGCATCAGATATCTCATGTTATTAATTAAGTTACTATCTCATGTTATTCAGTCAGTCAGTATTTCATGTACATGAATTATGTATTTCAGTCTGACCTCATCTCATATACCAGTATATTCAAAGTACTGACCGCACAAGTACATCACACTATGATGTCTTATATCATAGGTTTAGACACTCACTTTCCTGACTGGGCTTAAACAGTTCAACATTACAGTAGTAGCAGCAGTGGTGTGCCCTAATATTTTGAGGACAAGTTTATCTTCATGCAGTTATTTCAGTATTCCTCTATTTTAATCAATTGGAGTTAGTTGCGGGTTTCTCGCATCAACTCCATAGTCAGCCAGTTAGAGGCTTTTTCAGACATTCAGACAATTAGTCAGTTTATCAATTTCTTATCAGTCTTTTTAGTATGTCTTTAGATGTCCATATTTATGATTCAGTTGTATTTCAGTATTAAAAACCTTATGGCATTATTAGTTATTTTTCTGCCTATGTCTTCTCTTTTTAGTTTTAAGCAGTGCTCACAATAGGTACTAGATTATAGGTTATCTTGTGGTCACTTATGGCCGTAAGCATTGTTGTCGCGACTAAGTGGCAGTCTCGGGACGTGATAGTATTATTGAGAGAGAAATAAATAAGTAAGAACTTGAGATTTGAAATGATGAAATGTTTTTTCCATAAATGGATGATTTGTATTTTTTGAAAAGAATGATAAGTTTTTAATTGTTAATTTGGTTCGAATTGATCTTAATTATTTTAGGTATTAGCTTAATAATAAGTTAAAATAAATCGTTTCAACTCAGATTGATCGATTGGCGACTCTGGTCGAGAGGAACACATGCAATTGCAAAGACTCGATTGAAGTTGTAGTTGACTCTAACATATTATCCCTAGTTCTAGCTATAGGTATTATCTTAATAATAAATTAATAAGAATTATTTCAACTCAGATTGATCGATTGATGACTCAGTTCAGGAGAAACACAATACCAACATGATTCAATTGTAAAGACTCAATTGAAGTTGTAGTTGACCCTAACATCTCATCCCTAGTTATAGCTAAATCAATTTAGGTATTAGCTTAATAATTATTTAATAAGAATCATTGCAATTCAGATTGATCGAATGATGACTCAGGTCGGGAGGAATACAATACCAATATGATGGAATTGCAAAGACTAGATTGAAGTTGTATTTGACCCTAACATCTCTTCCCTAGTTATAGCTAAATCAATTTAGGTATTATCTTAATATTAAGTTAATAAAAATCATTTCAACTCAGATTGATCGATTGATGACTCAGTTTGGGAGGAACACAATACCAGCATGATGCAATTTCAAAGACTTAAATGAAGTTGTAGTTGACCCTAATATCTCTATAACCCTAATATCTCTATAACACCCTAATATCTGAATACTGACAACATAAGTTTACTGATACTGAGATACTAAATGACTGAGTTTACTAATATTGAGATACTGAATAACTAATTTTACTAATATTGATATGTAATTCACTAATAAGTGAGGAACTGATACTGTGTTACTGAATACTGGGAGACTGATACTATATTACTGATAAAGGAATGATTGTTTATGATAGTTTTAATTATGAAGAACTGATTTGATTGACCGTATATAACAGTCCTGAAACTGAGCTCGTAATAACATGACTACTGAGTATAAATACTAATGACATGTATTTACTGATAACATATTATAAATGATAATTGAATTCTAATAACTGATATATCTGATAACATGAGTTCTGATAACTAATAGCATGAATGACTGTATCTGACAGTCCTAAATCTGATGGAACTAGTTGAGTTCCCTACTGTATGTGACAGTCCTGATATCCTGAAGAACTATCTGAGTTATTTTACTGAGACTGATACTGAAACTATGGGAAGTAGTTATCTAACTGACATGCCCCAAATATGCTATAATATCTAAGCTGTGATCCAATCTCTGCCCTGATTGGAAGGGTGTCAATACCGCGCCACTGGTAAGGATAAGTTATGAGTGACCCTCATCTGGCAGGTAATTTAATGAGAATAGTGGGAACCCTTATCTGATAGGTTAAGCCACTTCATCTACCCTCAACTGATAGGTATTGATGTCTCAATCTATGCTGGCTACATAGTTCTGGAACGCAAGGACTGCTTCTAAGAATCACACCCTCAACTGGCAGGTGAGTTCCCATCCTTGGGTTTGCTCGATGCTGAATCCTACTCCCAACTGAATGGCACTGAACTGATTTCTTAGTTCATACTAGAATTAACTAAACTGTTACTGATTGTTCTATTTAACTGAACTGAACATGGAATGAGTTTATTGAGTTCCGATGACTAGCAGAACACTACTAAATTCTATTAACTAACTAAATGCTACTGAGTTCTATTAGCTGACTGAGTTTACTGATGTCTGAACTGAATACTGAACTAAATTGTACTGATACTGAGATTTACTGAATTCCATAAACTGAAGGAATATTACTGAGATTACATAGATTACTGAGTACTAAGTAAAACTGAACTGATACTGCCTTTACATGAGTTTTCCTGAGTCATGAGACTGACTGAACTCTACTAAACATGTCTTGACTGAGAGTATCGTGAAAACATGACATGGCTCTAGGGACACAACTATATTTTTTGGGTACATGTACCCCCAGGACTCGATGGAAGGAAACTGACACACATGACTGCCTTACTCATAAGAATAGAGTCCACAATTCATGATATCAAAATCTACTATATTGGGGATTCATAAGGAACATGATAATCATAGCTTGTACATACATATAATGGCACATGAACATGGTATAGTTGCATAAAACTAAGTCATGAATGATACTAAAACATTCACAAGGCACATTAATAACATAGAAGTTATTTAACCATACTAAGATATCATGCAGTAGTCATATAAGCCATATTCAAGCTAAGTTGCATGGCTTCTAGTCATTTAGACATTTCATCAAACACCTTACATGCACACTTTATAGCATAGGTGTTCTTAACAATTTAGACACGTTAAACCACCCAAGTTTATGGATTTTTAACAATAGGCACACATACTTCATGAAATCATCCTAAAGTAACACCTTGGATTTTAAACAACAATCATCAACATGTGCATGATCATATCTCAACATTATAATCACAATATAGTTCTTAAAACATGATTCTTGGACTCCATGGATGAAAGGAACCCGTGGATGAACACTACGCATACCTTAGTACTTGATTCTACGAAGATTGACGAAGAGAATTTCTTGAAATTAAATCCCTAATTGAAAACCATCTTCTTATTCTTGAGAGAAAATAAAAGAAAAGAGTATATTTTGATTTAAATGAGCCTTAATACCATGTTTGGGGTATATATAGGGGTGGACGATGGCCAAATTACCCCTAAGAAAAAAGAAAAAGATGAAGTTGTTCCTCTGTTGACAGTTTTGATAGGTTGTAGTAAATTGATCATATATTTTTATTCCGATGTTCAAATTGGATGAAACCAATTGAATTAGAAAGAAGACTCAAATATATTTCTATTGCTATATAGCAGCTCTCACAGTTCATTAGGTAGGAAGTTATGATAGTTTGAAGTTGGCTGAAATTTTTGACCTGAAATGCACTCGGAATGTGTCCAATACGTACTAGGGACTTTACTCATCACAACGCAACTTGAAAATCTAAAAATGGAGGTTGGGAAGGTCATCAAATAAGTCCCCGAAGTTAGGAGGTCTAAAATGAGAGTAAGTGTTGAACTTGAACACTTAGCAAAATTTTTTTCTAAGTGTTGGAATCTCTCATGGAGCTTTACGAGCTGAATTTGACATGCGATTTTTACGGGGTCTTACATAAATGTTGTGTCATATCAAAACTAAAATGAATAAATGGTAGATACTATCTGGAAAACAAATGCTAATAATCTTTAAACAAACTCATAGTTCGGCAAGCCTCTACTACTACAAAGAACTAGAGAACCATTGGGACAGGCCCCAAACTGACTCGAATTGAACTGAAAAAGCGATAGTCCATATACTAAAAGAAACGGAAAGTCTGAAGAAGCAGGCCCTCGAATCATGAGGAATTACCACTATGGGAATGTAGATAAACATGCCCGAACTACTCACACTGCGGATACTGAGCACCTGAACCTACATTATAAGATAATGTAGCACACAGACATACATGTGGATTAATACTTTGAGGATGTACTGAGCATATAGGGGTACAATGCAACAAGTAAACAATATCATCAACTTTGTAGAAAACATGCATGCTGATATAAGTGACTCACATAGCTTGAGGAAAAACTGAAATCTGAATCTCATAAATCATGTATAATGAAGCATATAGTACAAATCTCGTGAGTCATTATATTTACTTCTAAAATATTTACTCTCTATCTTGTTCTCAAAATTTTGTAAGAAAGAGGAATCTTAAAACAATATCTTTTGAAACTTATACTTTTATCTTGTGGAGAATAAAAGACTTCTTTGAAACTTAAAGATTATAGGACTTTCGGACTTAAGGACTTTGGACTTGGGAAACTATTATAGGACTTTGGACTTGGAAGTTTCTTCTAACCGACATAAACCATGCAAGTTTACATGGAGTCTAACGTCTTGCCCACGTTGGGGAGAGCTACTCTATCCTTGCCATCAGAATAAAACCTTTAACTTTAGTGATCACTATCTTAACCCACTTGGGGTGAATCAGAAACCTACGGGGGCACGTAGTTCTGGGGGAATGAGACCTTGAAATCATACCTAACTCGGTGCTAAATACTACTCCCATACTTAGGCTCAGAACTTATAGGAAATCCACCTTATAGTAATACAAGGGTCTATAATAAAGATCAAATATACTTCTCTTGACCTTAAATCATAACTTGAATAAATAATGTGGATTCCTATCTTAGCATAGTTCGAATGATCAACTTTCTTCAAAAAAAATTGAAAATAGCTATTCATGAGATGCTTAAATCATGATCATTCTTGAAGTTCAACATACATACTAGGGTTTAATGGACCATGCTTCAATTTTATATCAAACACCATAAAAATTCATACTTTATAACACAAGTATTCATAATTCAACTTAAAATCTGGAAATTTCATCAATAGGCATAGAATATAAACAAAGTCATATAATTCAACTTTTAAATCATAGGAAAATCACATAATCTTGCAAATAATGGTAATGGGTATAAACCCTAACTTGATTTTCATGGAAATCATGGTAAAATTTAGAAATTCATAACTTAAAAATATATTTTTGGGAACAAGAACGCAAGGATTGTTCTTGTTCAAATCCCACATACCTTAGATTGATAAACTTGGATGAATAACTTGCTTTTGAGATGTTATTGGAACTCTTGAATGAGGGTTCTTGGAGTTCTTGCACTAAGAACTTCGAATCTTGACTTACATTGGAGAATTAAAGGAGAAATCTTGAGTTTCTTGGAGGAGAACTTTGATAAACTAGGGTTTTGGTTGAGGGATTTTGAGAAAAATGGTATATGATGCTTGTAATGACCTTAAATCAGGTGTTCGGACAATTTAAGTGGCTTGGAAAAAGTCCAAAATACCCTTTTTAACTCCTGAATGAAATTGGAAAAATATAACTGGGAGCCCAATTTTATGGGCCACCGCGACGCACTACTATCGCGGTGGCTCACTGGAAATTGACGAATGGGAATTTGAGGGTCACCGCGATGCAGAGCCATCGCGTTGTCCCACTAGTTAGGACCTGAAACTTCAATGCGACGCACCACAATTGCGCTAGGCTACTATAAATTGATTTTTGGGAAATTTGGATCCTCCGTGACGCGCCACCATCGTGGAGTCACACTAGAATTTGACATTTGTTAAATAAACCCTTTCTGCGACACACTAAACACCATAATGATGGTGTTTTACGACTAGAACTTAAATTAGCCATAACTTCTTGCCCGGTTATTAGATTTTGGCGAATCTTATATCGTTGGTTCTAGCTAAATCAATTTAGGTATTATGTTAATAATAAGTTAATAAGAATCGTTTCAACTCAGATTAATCGATTGATGACTCAAGTCGGGAGAAACACAATACCAACATGATGAAATTGCAAAGACTCAAATGAAGTTGTAGTTGACCCTAACATCTCATCCTTAGTTCTAGCTAAATCTATTTAGGTATTAGCTTAGTAATAAGTTAATAAGAATCGTTTCAACTAAGATTGATCGACTGGCGACTCAGGTCGTGAGGAATGCAATACCAACATGATGCAATTTCAAAGACTCAAATGAAGTTGTAGTTGACCCTAACATCTCATCCCTAGTTCTAGCTAAATCGATTTAGGTATTAGGTTAATAATAAGTTAATAAGAATTGTTTCAACTCAGATTAATCGATTGGCGACTCAGGTCGTGAGGAATGCAATACCAACATGATGCAATTTCAAAGACTTAATTGAAGTTGTAGTTGACCCTAACATCTCATCCCTAGTTCCATCTAAATCAATTTAGCCATTAGCTTTATAGTAAGTTAATAAGAATCATTTCTACTCAGATTGATCGATTGACAAATCAGGTCGGGAGGAACGCAATACCAACATGATGCAATTGCAAAGATTCAACCGAAGTGTTAGTTGACCCTAACATCTCATCCCTAGTTCTAGCTAAATCAATTTAGGTATTAGCTTAATAATAAGTTAATAAAAATCATTTCTAATCAGATTGATAGATGGACGACTGGGGTCGGGGGGAACGCAATACCAACATGATGTAATTGTGAAGACTTAATTGAAGTTGTAGTTGACCCTATCATCTCATCCTAGTTCTAGTTAAATTAATTATATTGAAATCTGTTGCACCTAGGGGTGAGAATTTCAGCCTATATTTGTGAAAGAAGTCCATTTAACCCACATTTATTGAGTTGGATCATTCATATTTCAAATAGGTAAATATGGACATCAACTTATTTTAAAAGCTCATACAAATATGGACAAAATGGGTATCTATTTAAACACAGAGATCACCCACATATGCTTAAAATTTCAGTTTTTTTTTTTCTGTTTTTTCTTTCTTTTTTTTTTCTTTTTTCTTTTTCATTTTCTTTGTTTTTTTTTCCTTTTTATTTTTTACTTGTTTCTTATATTTTATTTTTTTCTTTATCATTTTCTTCATCTATATTTATTTTTGTTTTTATTTCTTTTATTTTCGTTTTCCCCCTTTTCATTCTTGTTTCATCATATTTTTTTTTTGTATTTTTTCTCATCTCTTTTGTTGTCATTGCATTTTATATTTTCTATATTTTTTATACTTTATATTTATTTGTATCATACAATATATTTTAAATAAATTTATTATTTTTATTTGAATAGTTTACTCATGAATGTATACAATTTATCATTTATAATTATATACAAATAAATATATGAATTAATTATATTTTCTTGAGACCTAAATGGATTAGCAAACATAAGCTTCTAATTAACTCATTTAGCGTAATTTTTAATTAGTTACAATCTATAGCACCTCTTACCAATTAAATACAATCCATAGTCTCTCTCCTTTATTTTTCTCTCTTTTATTTCTCTTTTTCAGTTTTTTTCTTTTTTTTTTGTTTTTTCTTTCATTCTTTAATTTATATTTTTTTCTTTTTGTTTTTTTTTTCCTTTTCATTTTTTCTCGTTTCTTATATTTTCTTTTTTTTTCTTTCTAATTTATTCATCTAACTTTTTTATTTTTTGTTTTTATTTCTTTTTTCTTTGCATTCTTTTTTTTGTATTTTTCCCCCTTTTCTTCTTATTTCATCATTTTTATCATTTTTCTTCTTCTTTGTATTTTTTCTGTTGTCAATGTATTTTATATTTGGGTAATACTCATGAAAATACCTGAACTTTAACCAGATTTTTAGTTGAGCATACTGAACTTTGCGGGGGTTCTATTATCCCTTGAACTTTTTTAAAGTAGAATTAATCCCCCCCCCCCTCCAACGCTATACCCAATTTTGGAGTAGAAAGTGTAATACACGGGCCAATAACATATTGACACGTGTATTTTTTATTTAGAATTAGTTTTTATTTAATTTCTTCTCCAATATTATTCTTTTTATCATTTTCACCATTTTTTCACCAAAAATATTGATTCTTAATGTTTGAAATTTGGTTGCCTCATTCTCCATTTTACTCCATTTTTTTCTTCAGCAGCAACCATTCCCCATTTTTCTCCACACTTTTGTAAGTCAAATTTGAGCTTGGCATTTCATCAAACGTTTGGTGGGCAGTAACAGGACATTGATTTTCTTCTTTATTTGCTTTTTCAGGTTCCATAGTGAATTACCATGAGAAGAAAATAGAAAATTGAAAAATGAGGTTGTGTTGAAGATGACCCATTCAAAATTTTTTCTTAAAAATGATTGCAACCCACATCAAATTAATAAAAAATAAACCACACCCACAAGCCATTTCACTCTAAATATCACAACACAGAACCCAAAACCCAAAACCATTACACATTTCTTATTCTTATTCGTTAACATAATCAATTTTAATCTTCATTCTTAATGTCCTCCACTTTATCATAGTTCGTCAAAAATTGCACTCACCATCGCCTTAATTTTTTTAATTTCTAAGAATTGTGGCTGGAATTGTTGAGAAAACAAATAAAATCTTACCTTCAACAATGAATTATTCGACACCATAATCAATTTTAATCTCCATTCTTAATGTCATCCACTTTATCATAGTCCGTCAAAAATTGCACTCACTATCACCTTATTTTTTTTTTTTAATTTCTGAGAATTATGGATGGAATTATTGATCAAACCAAAAAAATCTTACCTTTAACAATGGAGATGAAACCTTCAACAAGGGAGATGAAAATGGGAGAAAAGTAGAAGAAATGAGGTAAGGAATTTAATGAAAAATATATAAAATAAATTGAGGGGATTTCTGACCAAAAAAAAAGTTTATAACAATTTTTTTATCACTATCACAGGTCCAATGCCTGTGAATTACACGCACTTGTCCAAGTGGGCAGCTATATGCCATTAAAAATACTAAAAAAAGTCTAGGGGGGGTAATAGAACCCCCACAAAGTTCAATATGCTCAACTGAAAATCCGGTCAAACTTCAGGCATTTTTGTGAGTATTATCCTTTTATATTTTATATATTTTTTATACTTCATATTTATTTGTATCATACTATATATTTCCAATAAATTTATTATTTATATTTGTATTGCTTAGTCGTGAATATGTACAATTTATCGTTTGTATTTATATACAAAAAAGTATATGAATTAATTGTATTTGCTTGAGACTAAAATATATAAATATACAATGTATCATTTAATGCAAATGTATCGTTAGCATTTGTATATTAAATTTATCATTTATATTTGTATATAAACAAGTATCAATTGTATGCGTATGGTTCAAGTTGTATAAGCATGTATTATTTGATACAAATGTAACATTTGTTTGTATAATTTAGCAATTGCATTTGTATAATTTATCATTTTTATTTGTATTATTTAATTTATATAAAAAAAATACAATTTGTATCGTTATATATATATATATATATATATATATATATATATATATATATATATATAAATACAAGTGCTCGTAGAAAGAAAAATAACTATTCTTTTTCAATTGTTTAAAAATACGAATGATAATGTCAACTACGAATGCAAATACAAACAATTAAAATAAATGCAATTATAAATACAAATACAATATATGGTCAACTTACAAATACAAATATAAAATAGTTCTTTAAAAATACAAGTTCATCGATGAAAATAGAATACAAAGACAAATATAAGCAAAATGAAGCCACAAAATACAAATATAAGGTGCAGTCAATGATAAATTATAAATACAAAAAAATATTTAAAATACAAGAGTAAATTATATAAAATATATGTGACGGTGCAAATTATGAAATACAAATACATGTTTGAAGTATAAAAATAAATACAAATACAATTGTATTAACAAATACAAAATTATACAATTATTGCGACAGATGACTGAGTTGTTGAAAATTTTCAAACAAATATTGATATCTATTGCAATAGATAACATATCTGTTTGAAAATCTTATTTTTTAATATTAAAGCAATTTTCTGTCTGAAATAAAAAAGATAAAATACTAACGCGATAAAAAATATTTCTTGGATAACTCAAAAATCTCCTCTTTTGAGTAGTCATATCTTATCTATTCAATGTCACTCGTCTCCTTATGCCTCTCAAAGTTATTAGTGAATATTAATGAATATTTAAACCCATCTCTAGAATTATCTCTCCTTCGCTCTATGATGTCTTATATCATAGGTTTGGACACGCTCAGTTTCCTGACTACGCTTAGATAGTTCAGCATTACAACAGCAGCAGCAATGGTGAGTCCTCATCTTTCGAGGACAAGTTTATCTTCATTCAGTTATTTCAGTATTCCTCTATTTTAATCAGTTGGAGTTAGTTGGGGGGTTGACCCATCAACTCCATAGTCAGTCAGTTAGATGTTTTTCAGAGATTCAGATAGTTAGTCAGTTTATCATTTTATTATTACTCTTTTTAGTATATTTTTAGACGTCTAGATTTATGATTCAGTTGTTTTTCAGTATTTACGACCTTATGGCATTACCAGTTATTTTTCCACATATATCTTTTATTACCAGTTTTACTCAGTGCTCACAGCAGGCACTAGCTCATGGGTTAGCTTGTGGTCACTTATGACTGTAAGTACCTTTGTCATGACTAGGGGGTAGTCTCGGGTCATGAAAAAACTTGATATCAGTGCCTAAGATTTTAGAGAGTCCCAGGGAGTCTGAAAAGCCACGTTGTGTAGAGTCTTGGGCATGGGTGTAAAGCACACCACACTTATGAACAAGAGGCTACAAGATATTTTAGGAAAAGTTTCCCTTCTTTCAATATTCATACCGTGCGAGTGAGCATGATCTCTATTTAATCTCTCTTTCTAATCCATCCTTTATTCCATTACAGAAAATGCCTCCCAGAAAGAATAACAAAAGAAGGAACTGGAATCAGCCCGTACCTCCGCTTGTTCAGGAAGACCCCCTGAAGGAGCACATCTCTCATGTCGAGTTCAAAGATGCATTCACTACCTTAGCACACTTAGTAGTAGCTTAAAACAACCATCAAGCTATTGTCCCAGCCAATCCAGTGGCAAATATAGCTGCAACTAGGTTTCGGGATTTATCCAAATGAATCCCCCTTTGTTTACGGGATTCAAGTTTGAGGAGGATCTGCATGAGTTTCTTGATATGGTTCAGAAGGTGATAGATATCATGGGTGTCACTTCTAGTGTGAGTGTAGAGTTTGCTACTTACCTACTGCAGGATGTAGCTCACACCTGATATCAGCAGTGGAGGGAGGATAAAGGTCTTTAGGTAGGGCCTGTAGAGTGGGAGGATTTTTCCACAACTTTATTAGATAGGTTCTTCTCATTAGAGTTGAGGGAAGCTAAGGTTTAGGAGTTCATAAACCCAAAGAAGGGTAGTATGAGTGTGGAGGAGTATTCACTTAAGTTTACTCAGTTGGCGAGGTATGCTCCAAATGTGGTGTCTGATAATAGGTCGAGAATGAGTAAGTTTGTTTCTAGTGTATCTGATAGTATGGTCAAAGAATGTAGGACCGCTATGTTGATTAAGGAGATAGACTTGTCTAGACTTATGGTTTATGCTCAGCAGATTGAAGAGGAGAAGGTTAAGGAGAAATAAAGAGAGAGTAAGAGGGCTAAGATAGGTAGCTTTAATTTTTCTAAGCCTAGGTCAGAGGGTGGTAGCTGTTTTCAGTCCCGTCAGAAGTTTTCAGCCCCGGCTCTATCTTTAGCTAGTGTTCCAGTACCTAGGATTATGATTAACAATCGAGATGGGGCACTAGGCTCTGAGACCCAGGATAGTGTGAACGATGTCGTACCAATCTGCTTTACGAAGAATGTGGTAGAAACCATAAGGATGTGTGTAGAGATGACAGTGATATATGTTTTAGATGTGGAAAGATAGGACACAGAGTCATAGATTACCCAAAGAGTGGTCAACAAGGTCAGTCCAATCGTCCTCCAGTTTTATTCGTCTACCTAACTTAGCAGGTTGCTGTATCCAGTGCAACCAGTGGACAACGCCACAACAGATTATATGCACTTCAGTCCCGACAAGATCAGAAAAGCTCTCCTGATGTGGTTATGGGTATGTTAAAGGTCTTTCATTTTCATTTTTATGCTTTGTTAGATCCCAGAGGTTCGCTCTTCTTTGTAACCCCAATATAGAAGTCAATTTTGGTGTCAGTCCCAAATCCTTTGCAGAATCCTTCTTAGTGTCTACTCCAGTAGGTATCTTTATTATGGCTAGGCAGGTATACAGGGACTGTATGGTGACAATACCCTATAAAGTCACCTCAGTTGATCTTGTAGAGTGAGTGATAACTGATTTTGATGTCATTCTTGGTATGGATCTACTCCACTCATGCTATGCTTCTTGACTGTATAATTACAGTCATTCATTTTTAATTTCTAAATGAACTAGTCATTGAATGGAGGGGTAGTACCTCAGTTCTTAGGGGCCATATGTGTTTTCAGATCCATTATCAAAATCCTATGATAACATATGATCTAGATTTTGAAGTATGAATCTAGAAGTTTAGCAGTAGTAAATTGGGGATGAAAGGTGAATCAGTAGGCTTAAAACAGTGTATGGAAGAATTGATGATTATTGATTCAAAATTTAGTATGATGATGTCGGTGTTATTTAGAGATATAATATTAGTAGGCTATGAAAAAAGGTATGGTTCATTAAAGGTTTGGGGATATCCATATTAAGCATTAGAATCTAAGTTTGAATCTATGAAGATTGAGTTAATAGACGGTAGTGTTGAGATTCTTGATAGTGTGAACTTAGTGTATGGTAATACTCATGAAGATTCTAAGTTAGGCCGTGTTTAAAGCTATTATGTAATGACTATTGGGGCTATACAAAGTCAGGAGTTGTATCTCAGAAGGGATTATTAGCAGCAGGTTTTGCACTTTCAAGTGTAATCTTTTAGGGTAGATTTATTTCTGATGAGTATTGTCATATTCCAAACTTTAGAGTAAAGTGGCTGCAGTTCAGTTTAGAGCTTATCAAAAGGGTCCTACAAACTTAGAGTGATGGCTTATAACTAAGGGGGAGATGATAGAATAAGTAACCAAGTCAGGCTCTCAAATTCCAGTAGTGCTGCCAGTATGTTATAGAACATTAGTAGGGGAGGAAGATGCCCGACCCATTCTTATCTTAGTGTAAATTTTTGTACTTCAGCCCCTACGATATATATACTCATGCCTTACATGTTATCCCTATGATCATAGCTCATATTCGTGCACTTTTCATAGAATCGTCTATGCTTCCAGTTCTTAGTATATGGACTTTTAGTTTGCTCAGCTGTATGAATAATATTCCATGAAATTTATAAACTTCAAACTTAGGTCATGCAACTCATAACTCATGTACTCATGCTTTATAGTATGTTCAGTTTCAGTACTCATGCTACTCTCTTAATGATCAACAAAATTCAGATTATGTCATGTATGTCCTCAGTTTCATCTCTGTAATGAATCTAGGATGTGGATACTTTATGTTTGTGCATTAGTTTTAGATTCCATATATTCAGTCATAATTTAGTCTGTAAGTGTCTGGTGCATCATCTCCATCTTTCATTAGTATTTTAGCCAAGTTAGTATCATTTTGGGGGACGAACTATCCCAAGGGGGTAGATGTTGTAATACCCCCGAGATTTCATATCCTAAAGCTCTCAACTTTTCATAAGTTGACTCTCTCATTTCTATCTCATCTTTATAACCAATCTCGTATCTTGCATGTATTCAAGAAATCAGTTCAGTTCATGTATCATATTTCAGGCTCAGTCATGTAATCATGTTTCCACTTATGCATGTTTAGTATATAATCTCAGTTTCCTTAGTAGCCTCAGCTTAACCAGTCTCATTCGAGGATGAATGTTCCCAAGAGGGAGATATTGTAATACCCCGTACTAATCCTAGCTCAATTTAGCTCTTAGTTGCATGCTTTAGGAGCTTATAGGTTTGAAATTTTCACTAAGTGTTGGGGACTTAGTCATTTTCAAAACCCCAAAACTTCAAGGATTTTCATTCTGGTCTTCCCGACCCTGAGACATTAGTTTTTGAGTTAATTCATGTTCAGGGGTGTAAGAAGCATGTCCCGGGGGAGTTTTGGATTTTTCAAACAAGGTTTGGGTCACGTTTGGATCACGAATTCAGCAAGTCACCGCAATAGGGCCGTGTCACAGTGACATTCCCTTTGTCACGTAATCGCGTCGTAGTGAAAGTCTTTTTATCTAGTTCTTGATTTATAATTTGAATGCATGTATCATGATCTTTATCCTAGTGTTTGAAGTGCTTATGAGGTGAAAAATTTTCATAAAAATTACTTAGAATAAAGTTGAGCTAAGAGCCTTTGATTCGTCCAAAGTTTGGTATTTGATCCTACAAGGATCAACTTTAAACGTGTATAACTTTTAATAAACGTGGAATTTTTTAGCTCAAGACCCACCAAATTATAGATAATTGAATTAGATTTCCAACGATACCAATTTTTCCTTAATCTGGTACCCAATCAAAAGTTATGATCATTTTCATCATAAATAGTAAGCCATCGCGATTAGACCGCATCACGATGATCCTTTAATCACAATCCAGTTACAAATTTTTGGTTTAAATGATGTAGGGGTAATTGGGTCTTTTCCCACCTCAACTCAATTCGTAAAAACACGACCTAAAGCTTCTGTTAGGAAATTATTTTCCCAAATTCTCCAATTTCCTCTCGAGAACAAACCCTAATCATCCCCTAGTTCATCAAAATCAGTTCCTTTCTCTCCAAGAAAACCAAGAAATCAAGTTCCCAAATCGAAGAACCTTCAAGAAATCTTAAATTTATGTTTCCCTTTTAAGATTTAAGGTTTAAGGTATGTGAGATATTCATCCATGAGCCCTTTCCACCCATGGAGTCCAAGAATCCATCTTTATGATTTAAATTATGAAATTATATGTTTATGATGAATTATCTCTTTGAAGTTTTATGAATTTTGGTTATACATTATGTTTACAATTGTTTTTCGAGGGAATTAGCCCTTACACGTTGGAATGATGATATTTTCATGTTAAATCCTTGATTCATGGCTTTTAGTATTGAAGCTATGTTATTATTACATGTTTAAAACTATTCCCATGCTTTAATTCATGACCCTTATGTGTTTGATGAAATGTCTAAGTGTTGAATTTGGAACAATGATTCCCTTCTATGGTTTCAAAGCTTTCATGTGTTCCTATTGTGATTCCATTGAGTCCTAGAGGGTTATGATCGCCTGTTACTTAGTTGTTTACATAGTTTTTAGTATTTTCATAATGGTTTCAGATAAACCATGAGCATTGTTATCCAGTTAGTTATCATGATCAGTTGTTTTGTTCCATTAAACTTAGCTCAGTCCATAATTAGTGTCAATTCAATTGGGAGTAGGATTTAGCACCGAACGAACCTAGGGATAGCGGCTTACCTTCCAGTAGAGGGTGTGACCTTTAGTAGCAATCCCTTAGTTTCAGAACTACATAGCCCGTGTAGGTTAGAGGTATCAACCTGCTAGTTGAGGGTTGATAGAGTGTTTACCTTTTAGTTGAGGGTAACACATATCTCATTAGAGCACCTACAAGTTGAGGGCGACTCTTCAGTGGATCCACAAAACCAACGTTAGTACTCGTGGCACGGTACTGATACCCTTTCGACAGGGGTTACGGGGTGGACCCCAATTAACTCAGATTGGGGCATGTTGGTTAGATGATAACTCCCACAGTCTCTGTTCAGTATTCAGTATAGGATTTAGTTACAGGTTTTCTTGACCATAGTGTGTGGTCATCAGTTATTCAGTTAACAGATTTCAGTATTTCAGTTTACAGACTACTTCAGTATCATGCTATATGCTTGGTTATGCATTCTCAGATCTTATAGCTTTCATGCATATTATGCATCAAATATTTCATGTTATTAATTAAGTTATTATCTTATGCTATTCAGTCAGTCAGTATTTTATGCACATGAATTATGCATTTCAGCCTGACCTCATCTCATATACTAGTACATTCGAAGTACTAACCGCATAAGTTCTTTGCACTATGATGTCTTATATCATAGGTTCAAACACTCACTTTCCTGACCACGCTTAAACAGTTCAACATTACAACAGTTGCAGCAGTGGTGAGTCTTAATCTTTTGAGGACAAGTTTATCTTCATTCAGTTATTTCAGTATTCCTCTATTTCAGTCAATTTGAGTTAGTTAGGGGTTAGTCCCATCAACTCCATAGTTAGTCGGTTAGAGGTTTTTTTAGACATTTAGATTGTTATTCAGTTTATCAGTTATTTATCAGTCTTTTTAGTATGTCTTTAGACATCCAGATTTATGAGTCAGTTGTATTTCAGTATTTAAAACCTTATGGCATTGTCAGTTATTTTTTTGCCTATGACTTCTATTATCAGTTTTACTCAGTACTCACAACAGGTATTAGATCATAGGCTATCTTGTGGTCACTTATTACCGTAAGCATTGTTTTCATGACTAGGTGGCAGCCTCAGGCCGTGATATTATTATTGACAGAGAAATAAATGAGTAAGAACTCGAGATTTGAAATGATAAAATGTTTTTCCCATAAATGGATGATTTGTATTTTCTGGAAAAGAATGACAATTTTTTAATTGTTAATTTGGTCCGAATTGATCTTAATTATTGTAGGTATTAGCTTAATAATAAGTTAATAAGAATCATTTAAACTCAGATTGATCGACTAGCGACTCAGGTTAAAAGGAACGCATGCAATTGTAAAGACTCGGTTGAAGTTGTAGTTGACCCTAATATCTCATCCCTAGTTCTAGCTAAATAAATTTAGGTATTAGCTTAATAATAAATAATAAGAATCATTTCAACTTAGATTGATCAATTGATGACTCAGGTCGAGAGGAATGTAATACCAATATGATGCAATTGTAAAGACTCAGTTGAAGTTGACCCTAACATCTCATCCCTAGTTCTAGGTAAATCAATTTAGGTATTAGCTTAATAATTAGTTAATAAGAATCATTGCAATTCAGATTGATCGAATGATGACTCAGGTCGGGAGGAATGCAATACCAACATGATGCAATTGCAAAGACTATATTGAAGTTGTATTTGACCCTAACATCTTATCCCTAGTTATAGCTAAATCAATTTAGGTATTATCTTAATATTAAGTTAATAAAAATCATTTCAAATCAGATTGGTCGATTAACGACTCAATTTGGGAGGAACATAATACCAGCATGATGCAATTTCAAAGACTTAAATAAAGTTGTAGTTGACCCTAATATCTCTGTAATGCTCCGAAATCTCATCCCGAGACATCACATGGTGCGTAAGTCTACAAGTATCCCTAAGCTAACCCTTTGAGCCAACTACTTCTTCTCATACTTACGTTAAGATAGTCTAGCCAAGAATAAATGTTGTGTCATATTAAAACTAAAACGAATAAATGGTAGATACTGTCTGGAAAACAAATACTAATAGTCTTTAAACAAACTCGTAGTCCGACAAGCCTCTATTACTACAAAGAACTAGGAAGCCATTGGGACAGACCCCCAATTGACTCGAACTGAACTGAAAAGCAATAGTCCATATACTAAAAGAAAACTGAAAGTCTGAAAAAGCAGGACCTTGAATCACGAGGACTCACCACTGTGGGAACATAGATAAAGATGCTCAAACTACTCATGATGCGGATACTGAGAACCTGAACCTACATTATAAGACATTGTAGCACACAAACATATATGTAGATCAGTACTTTGAAGATGTACTGAGCATATGGGGGTTCAATGCAATTAGTAAACAATATCATCAACTTTGTAGAAAACAAGTATGCTGATATAAGTGACTCACATAGCTTGAGGGAAAACTGAAATCTGAATCTCATAAATTATGTATAATGAAGCATATAGCACAAATCTCGTGAGTCATTATATTTACTTCTAAAATCTTTATTCTCCATCTTGTTCTAAAAACTTTGTAAGAAAGAGAAATCTTAAAACAATAACTTTCAAAACTTATACTTTTATCTTGTGGAGAATAAGGGACTTCTTTTAAACTTAGAGATTATAAGACTTTGGGACTTAAGGACTTTGGACTTAGGAGTTCTTCAAATTGTCCTAAACCATGTGAGTTGACATGGAGTTCAACTTCTTGCCCACGTTGGGGATAGATGCTCTATCCTTGCCATCGGAATAGAACCTTTAACTTTAGTGATCATTATCTTAACCCACTTGGGGTAAAACAGAAACCTACGGGGGCACATAGTTCTGGGGCATGAGACCTTGGATTCATACCCAACTCGGTGCTAAATACTACTCCTATAGTTAGGCTCAGATCTTTTAGGAAATCCACCTTATAGTAATACAAGGGTCTATAATAAAGAACAAATATACTTCTCTTGACCTTAAATCATAACTTGAACAAATAATGCAGATTACTATCTTAGCTTAGTTCAAATGATCAACTTTCTTCATAAAAAACTGAAAATAGCTATTCATGCGATGCTTAAATCATGATCATTCTTGAAGTTCAACATACATACTAGGGCTTAATGGACCATGCTTCAATTTCATATCAAACACCATAAAAATTCATACTTTATAACACAAGTATTCATAATTCAACTTAAAATCTGGAAATTTCATCAATAGGCGTAGAAATGTAAACAAAGTCATGTAATTCAACTTTTAAATCATAGGGAAATCACATAATCTTGCAAATAATGGTAATGGGTATAAACCCTAACTTGATTTTCATGGAAATCATGGTAAAATTTAGAAATTCAAAACTTAAAAATATATTTTTGGGCACAAGAACACAAGGATTGTTCTTGTTGAAACCCCACATACCTTACATTATAAACTTGGATGAATAACTTGCTTTTGAGATATTATTGGAACTCTTGAATGAGGGTTCTTGGAATTTTTGTACTAAGAACTTGGTATCTTGACTTAAGTTGGAGAATTGATGGAGAAATCTTGAGTTTCTTGGAGGAGAAGTATAACACCCCGATTTTCTGAACCGGAATGCTACATAGTGCTCATGACCCCGAAGAACCACAAGCTAACCCATGACTGATGTCTGTACCTATATACTGCATAATATATATAAAATGCAGAAATATGAACATGAAAGGCCATAAGGTTTAAATTGAATAAACGTCTGATAACAAAATGTCTGAAAAAGGTATAACAATACCAAAACACGTCATAAATACTGAAAATAATGATATCTAAATATCTAATCTGACATCTAGTCTGAAAGCCTCTAACTGAACTGAATAAGGAGTTGAAGGAACATGTCTCCAACTAAATCCATCTAGCAACTGAATAGTAAATGTAGCAATAATCATATCATCCTCAAATGATAAAGACTCAGTGCAAACTCTGAACACTGGAATGCTACTGCTGATCTGGAGCTCGTGCCTCTGAACCTATGGTGTAACATAAGAGAAAGAACCTTAGCGCAAATGCATCAGTACATCTGAATGTACTGAGTATACGAGTGAGGTAGGCTAAATGCAAATGGTTATATGCATGAACTATGCTGACTAATATGAACATGAGAATATATACATGCATACATAACTGTAACTGGACTCATGGAGATACTGACTACTGAGTTTGAATACTGACAACATGAGTGTACTAATACTGAGATACTGAATAGATGAGCGATTATTTTTGACAGTTTGAATTATGAAAAACTGGTCTGGTTGATTGTGTCTGATAGTCCTGAAGCTGAATACTGATATCATGAATTCTGATAACTGATATGACTGGTACATGAGTTTATAAAATTAATATAACTGATATAACTGTGATGATCAGCCTAACCGATGTAACTGATACTAAGCGACTGTATCTGACAGTCTAAGTTCTGATAGAACTATTTGAGTTCCATTCTACTTAGAGTAACTAAATTTGAGATCAGTCCTATCTAGAGGGTGATCATGAGTATACTGATAATAAAGATGACTTGACTTAGTCTAAGATCAGTCCTATCTAGCGGGTGATCTTTAAATCTAATGATTCTGATACTGATTAATCAGAGTTGAGATCAGTCTGAGCTAATGGGTGATCTTGAAGTCTATTTACAATGATAAGCATTGACTGTATCTAATAGTACTGAATCTGTACTACTAATCTGAGTTGACTGTGTCTGACAGTCTTGAATCTGTAACTGAAACTGTGAGATGTGTTCATCTAATCGACATGCTCCAAGCTAAGCTAACTGGGGTCAAATCTCTGCCCTGACTGGAAGGGTGTCAGTACCGTACCACTAGTAAAGACATCTACTGTGGAGTCAGTCCTAATCTAGCGGGTGACTCCTAGGATCAGTTCTATACATATAAATGTGCTAACGGATAACCCCTGAGTATGTCAGTCCTATCTAATGGGTGATATCTCGTACCTATGCTGGCAACGTAGTTCTGGAACTTAGGTATTGCTTCTAGGGATCTCAGTCCTATTCTAGCAGGTGAGCCCCCATACCTAGGTTCGCTTGGTGCTGAATCCTACTCCCATCTGAAAGACACTGAACTAAATAACTAGGCTGAACTAAATAACTGAACCGAACTGATTAGCTAAACTAATACTAATTAACTAGACTGATACTAGTGGTATTATTTAGCGAAGCTAAAACTAAGTTTACTGGACTCCGACGACTGATGAAATATACTGAGTTCTGAGGACTGGATGAGAGTACTAAAGTTACTGAGATTGAATTTGAATATAGAGGCTACAGATATTACTGAGTACAAGATCACTGATATTACTGAACTACTGAGATTACTGTATTTTTCCTGAGTCACATGACTGACTGAATTCTATAGATCATGGCTTGACTGAGAGTGTCGTGATAGCATGACATGGCTCTAGGCACACAACTGTATTTTCGGGTACGAATACCCTCAGGACTCAATGGAAGGAAACTGACACAACATGACTGACTTGATCATAAGATTGGAGTCCACAATTCACATTATCATAAATAGAGGATATTATACATCATGTAGTTCCTCAACATATTAAGCATAGTAGGGAGTGCATAGCTATATTTCATGTGCATATTGTATATCTCCATTATCATACATGCTTTATACCATAACAATAGAAACACATGAAAAGCATGGAATTTATATTAAAGTATATAGCTAACATGGACTTGTCATTTAGACATCATGGAACCATATAAACATGAATTTCTAGCATCCTAAGCATTTTATCGAACACCTTGCATGCAATCTTTAAGGCATTGGTGTGTTTCATAACTTGTACCATTTTACACCATCTAAGGTTCATAGTTTTCAACTAACAAGCATATATATTCCATAAAAACACCACTAGATATCATCTTGAAACTTAAACAACAATCATTAACATGTACATGCTCATATCACCACAAAAAGTTCACAAAATAGTATTTACAACATGGTTCTTGAGCTCTATAAATAGACTGGATCCATAGATGAACACTACGCATACCTTAGAAAGTAAACCTTGATGATTTGATGGAGAGTTCTTGGATTGGAAAACTGAATTCTTGATTATCTTGGAAAAAGACTTGAATCTTGCTTTTTAGAGATGAGTTTGATGGAACCCTAATCTTGTGGTTGAGAGCATAAGAGAGGGTTTTTGAGATGCTTAACTGAAGAAAAATAGGAAAAATTACGCCTCTTTAGGGTTATAAGTCATGGTAAGTGAAGGGAAAAGACCAAAATATTCTTATGAAATAAATTCCCAAATGCTGAAAATAATAGCTGACGACATTTGTGACAAGGCATCAAAAATGTGGTAAGCTGTCAAAAATGTCGTCACACAGAAGGTGGAATTGATGGTTTCTTCCTAAGTCTGACGACCTTCGTGGTAGGGCATCACAATTGTGGTAAGATACCATGAATGTCATCACTTAGGATCAGGTTTCTGCCTAAGACTGACGACCTTCGTAGTAGGGCGTCACAAATATGGTAAGCTACCACGAATGTCGTCACACAGGAGCTGGATTCTGCCTAAGGCTGATGACCTTCGTGGTAGGGCATCACAAATGTAGTAAACTACCTCAAATGTCATCACAAAAGAGCTGGTTTCTGCCTAAGGATGACGACCTTCGTGGTAGGGCGTTACAAATATGGTAAGCTATCACCAATGTCGTCACACTGTTCCAGCCTGACATGCTGGAGTAAAATAGGAATAACTCTTTACTCCGATATCGGATTTAGGAAAAATTGATATCTTTGGAAAGATAATTAAATTATCTATCTGTTGATAGGTCATAATCTCAAAAATTTTAAATATAATGAGAGATATTCTTATTTGAAGTTGACTATACCAATATCCTTCTCAAAAATTCAATCGGTAAGGAATGTTTTGATTTGTCTGATAGCTGGGACTAATTTGAAGCCTTAATATACATTTAACTTAATCATAAACTATAAAATAACCATGATGTACTATGCATGAGATTGGTACATGGCTCTAATATTGGTTTGGATTTTTTGGGGTATTACAAGAAGTTTGATGAACTAGGGTTTTTGGTTGACGGATTTTGAGAAAAATGGTATATGATGCTTGTAATGACCTTAATCAGGTGTTTGGATGATTTAAGTGGCTTGGAAAAAGTCCAAAATACGCTTTTTAACTCCTGAATAAAACTAGAAAAATATAACTGGGAGCCCGATTTTATAGGCCACCGCGATGCACCACTATCGTGGTGGCTCACTGGAAATTCACGAATGGGAATCTGAGGGTCACCGCGATGCAGAGCCATCGCGTTGTCCCATTGGTTGGGACATGAAAATTCAGCGCGACGCACCACAATCGTGTTAGGATACTAGAAATTGACTATTGGGAAATTGGGATCCTTCGTGATGCGCCACCATTGCGGAGTCACACTAGAATTTGACAATTGTTAAATAAGCCCTCTCTGCGATGCGCTAAACACCATAATGATGGTGTTTTATGGCTAGAACTTAATTTATCCATAACTTCTTGCCTAGTTATCAAATTTAGGAGAATCTTATATCGTTGGAAAGCTCATTCAATTTTCCATATGATGAAAAGTCAAAATTAGGAAAATTCTATATGATTTAAACATTACTCACTTTGAAAGTCACCCCTTAATCTTCTAGAGACGAAATTAGGCTTGAAGAAAGTTTGGGGTATCACAATCTCATCCCTAGTTCTAGCTAAATCATTTTATGTATTAGCTTAATAATAAGTTAATAAAAATTGTTTCAACTCAGATTGATTGATTGATGACTTGGGTTGGGATAAACGCAATGCCAACATGATATAATTGCAAACAATCAAATAAAGTTATAGTTAACCCTAACATCTCATCCCTAGTTTTAGCTAAATCAATTTAGGTATTATCTTAATAATAAGTTAATAAGAATCGTTTCAACTCAGATTGATCGGTTGACGACTCAAGTCGTGAGGAATGCAATACCAACATGATGCAATTGCAAAGACTCAATTGAAGTTATAGTTGACCCTAACATCTCCTCCCTAGTTTTAGATTAATCAATTCTAGTATTAGCTTAATAATAAGTTAATAAGAATTATTTCAACTTAGATTGATCAATTGATAACTTGGGTCAGGAGGAATGCAATACCAACATGATGCAGTTTCGAAGACTCAATTAAAGTTGTAGTTGACCCTAAAATCTTATTCCTAGTTCTAGCTAAATCTATTTAGGTATTAGCTTAATAATAAGTTAATAAGAATCATTTCAACTTAGATTGATCGATGGGAGACTTAGATTGAGAGGAACGCAATAACAACATGATGCAATTGCAAAGACTCAATTGAAGTTATAGTTGACCCTATCATCTCATCCCTAGTTCTAGCAAAATCAATTATATTGAATTCTATTCCAATAGAGGACAGAGCTATTGAAAATTTTCAAATTGATATTAAGATCTGTTACAACAGATTACCTATCTATTTTAATTATCAAATAGACCTTTGCATCTATTGCGACAGATGACTGAGTTGTTAGAAATTTTCAAACATATATTGATATCTGTTACAATAGATGACATATCTATTTAAAAAGTTTATTTTTTATTTTAAAGCAATTTTTTGTTTGAAATAAAAAAGATAAACTACTAAGGCGGTAAAAAATATTTCTTGAATAACTCAAAAATCTCCTCCTTAAGTAGTCATATATTGTCTTTTCAATTTCACCCATCTCCTCGTACCCCTCAAAATTATTAGTGAATATTAATGAATATTTAAACCCATCTTTAGAATTGTCTCTCCTTCAGCCATAAATTTATTCATCTCTCCTCTTTTTCTTTCTCTCCTCTTTAGGGTTATCACAACCGTCTCCTTTTTCTCTCTCTTTTATATCCTCTTTATCATGAGGATCCTTTAGGATCTCAACTGATCTATATCTTTTCTCAACTAAAATTGCTGTTTTGATCCCCTTGCTTTTTACATTGCAGGTATGGTTTGCTATTGCTCTTTCATTCTCATCTTCTTCTTTACAAGTTATTAAAAATAGTTATTTACATCTATTTTTTTATTTAATTACCCTTTACCCATATCCTATTTATTTAAAAAATTTGAAGAAAAGGTGACTTTTAAGTCTTGAATGAACAAATCATTGTTTTTATGTGAAAAAGTCATCTATTGGGAAAAGTTTAAAAGCCTTGTTGGCAGTATCATTTTTGTTTGTAAGTATTTTGTTTGTTTCTTTATTGTTGATGTTGTTATTGATGTTTTTGGTGGGTTTGGTGTTGTTGGAATGTGTGGTGTTGGAACAGTTGGTGTTGTTTTTTTGTTGTTGATATTGTTGTTGATGTTGAAACAAATGGAGCAACTATTGGAATGTATCAAACCACTAACAAGGATGGTTTAATGTATTCCAACATATTACATATCTATTGTAATAGACTCCATATCTGTTGCAACAAATGTGTATCCTGTTACAATAGATTTCCCATCTGTTGAACAAATAGGGAATCTGTACCAGATGTGGAGTCTGTTGCAACAGATGGGTAATTTGTTGCAACACATAGGTAATGTTATTTTGTTCTTTCCTTGTTTGACATTAGTTGTTTTTCTCTTATTTGTAGATATAAGAAAGTGAAAGTTGATCAACTTTTGTCCGACCAATACAATAGGCTATAGTAAAGAAGGGTTCAGAGGAATAAGTTGCTTGCAGATGGAACCACTTCTTATATGGGAGGTATGTATTACAGATCATGTTATCGTGAAAACACACATAGAGTACACTGATTTTGTGAATGTTGTTTTTACCAATTAGGCATTAATCATTCAAACAAGATATCTGTAATTTTACAGTTAAGTTTAATGGGTCCAAACTGATAAGGCCGAGGGACCATGAATATGGTTCGGATACCCTGTTAAGATTTAATGACGGTTGTTTCTCATGTTTATGTGTCAAGCTTTGTGAAGGGATCAAGTTTTGGTGGCATTGTAAAAAGATTTGATAGCGATAAGACTAAATTTTAGGGTGCATTGTACTCTGAGAGGGTCTTTGAAGCCTCTCACTACTTCAACGAAGAATGAAAATCAATATAGTTATTGCCCTAGCCTAAATTTATATGGTTGGGTTGCTCAGGGTGATGATTTTCGCTAGAAGGTGCGGTAGGAGAATACCTATGAGGGAAAGTAGAGTTGATGAAGATTATATCATCTGAGAACTAATTGAACAGGAAACATAGGATAGGAGGGAATTTGTAACGAATCTAGCCAATGAAATTGACTTAGAACATGAGAAATCTGAATCAAGTGCAAATAGGAAAGTTTATCCAAAAATGAAAATCCGTTTGTTTTCTATCTCAAAGAAAAATAGTGCAGCTGGGCACTTTGCTAGGGAGTTGTGACTAGCTATCATGGTCAGAATGATCACCTAAATAGAAAATAGCAGAACACAAAGAAAGCAGCTTTGCGGGCATCAAGGGTTTTTATGATGTATAATAAGTCAAGAAAACTTGCACCAAGAACAACTGAAGTTAAAATAAGGAATCTAAGTAAAGGCAACAATTTCTGTATTTTAAATTCCATCCCATGCCTTGTTGTTTGTGGTTTTGATTAGGTCCACTACTATTGATCTAATTGGAAC